>NC_140167.1:89235152-89364852 GCF_963971535.1 Notolepis coatsorum
CTCCTACCCCCCCTACTGGCTTACAACCGGCGGGACCCCTTCAGTATATTATCCAGCTATAATCATTAAGTGACCATCGCTATAATTCCCTAAAGAGCCAGGTTGTATACTTGCTTCCTGTGTAACCAGAGATTGGACATTCAGTGTTGATTTGCATACGAGTACTCATTTGCCTTACAAGAGCATTCAATTCAAATCATAAATGTAATAAGTAACTATTATATGTACCCTTTGCTATATATTAAATATTTGACTATTACCTTTGTGTGGACCTGATTTCATATGTGGGAAAGTGTTCATCATACTTAGATATCGTGTACTGTATGGCCAGTAATTAAAGTACATAAAGCGGTAGTGGTTTAATGATACCATACTTATCAATACAGTCAGGGAATTGTACCCCTCAGTTACAATTGGTCCTTCGAGCCGGAGGGTAATCAGTGTAATATTAATATAGTGGTATTAATATTGAAATGGCCTATGATGAACACTCCACGAAACGGTCCTCCTAAAGTAGAACGCCCGCAACGTAGACGACAGCCACCTCAGTACTTAGAGGATTACGCTGTCAGTAAACTACCTAGCCTTCTACAAACAGTAAACGCAGTAAAAGTAGAAAGTAAAATTATGTCCGACCCTATCAACCAGGATACCCCGACCACAGAGGCCCTAGTGGGTTCTAATGTAACTGACCAAGCTCACGGTGGGGACCAGGAGGGAACTGACACGACTTTACCCCCCGCCAATACCGAAGAAGTAGTCCCCCCAGAGCTCCGGGAGGAAGACAACCCTCCAGAGGTGGAACTCTGCACGGAACAAGATGAGGAGAGCGCCAAGGAGATAGAGCTCCAGGACTCCCCAACGAGTACAACCAGGAGCGGCTCACCTCTACAAGCGTCTTCCCCCAGCGAGGCGGAGAGGATGCTGTCACAGGCGTTCTTCGCCAGCCTGACAGCCTCGACCGAACGCGATCGACTTCAGGGTGAACGCGATCGACTTCAGGGTGAACGCGATCGACTCCAAGCACAGACGCTTAGCGAGCGCGAACGACTCCAAGCGCAGCAACGGAGCAAAGAAGAGCACATACGTCTGGAGCTGAGACGCCTTCAGATGGAAGAGAATATGGCAAGAGAACGGGCCGACGCCCAGCGCGCCGCTGCCGGTGCCCAAAGAGAAGCAGATCTCACCAAGCGCGAAGCCGAGCGCGACAGACTACAAGCGCAGCTAATGGAGCAGCTGATCACCAGGGCAACACCCCCTCCCTCCACAAGGGGTTCCAGAGCCTCGTCAAGACACACGTCAAGGGCACCCTCCCCTAACCGAGCAGGCGACCTTGAACTCGACCACCAGAGAGAGTCTACACCCCCCTCCGAACTCATTCCCCGACCGGTCCAAGTGAGACCCAGCTACAAGGAAAGAACAGCGGACACCGCGGAGAGGCTAAATAGACGACTACAGGATCTAGGTGACCTGGCAGAAGAAGAAGAGGGAGAAGAGGAGAGTCAAGCCCGACAGCAGCACATTACTCCACAGGACCAGGAGGTCCAGTACAGCCCAGGCTATACCCCCGCGGCTCTGCGCTACAGACCCCCGACTCGACTCACGGGTGAGCATGACGCACGACCAGTCCCGAGGAATAGCACCTGGACCAGCGGGCCATGGTACCCTGCCAGTACCAGCCCACCGAGAGGCGTAAGAAGAGACTCGCCCAGGAGGCCTCTCTTCCAACGCTCACCGATGTGCCAGCCATCCATGGCGTCATACATTGGCACACCGATGTTTCCAGACTTCACCCATGAGAATAGAGCACAGTACACGGAGCTCCGGATGTGCTTAGAGACAATGATGGTGGATGTCGCTGATGAACGCCACAAGTATGCAATATTATTGAAGCACCTGAAAGTGCCCCGAGCGCACAACATAGCGCTGGCCTATGCCACCTCTACGACCCCATACACCACGGCTCTAGCAGCGCTGGACCAGAGATATGGACGTATATGGGATTACGTAATACAGGAGATAAGGCATATTGACCGTCTACCCCCAGCAACAGACAATCGCTCACTAGACGACCTGTCTATAAAAGTACAATCCCTGGTAGGGATGCTGGGGGCGCAACGAGAAAAGGGTATGCACGAACTATACGCAAACTCGAACGTCGAGAGGATTTTAGAGAAGCTGCCGCCCGCCCGACAGGAGCGATTCAGGCGGCAAAGAGACCACCGTGATCCTAACGGTCCCGAGCCATCCCTCCTAGATTTAGCCGACTTCCTGGCGAGAGAAGTCAGCAGCCTACGGCTGGATACGTTCGTGCGGAGCACGCCAAGCTCCAGAGAGGGACCTAGGAGAGTAAACGATGGCCGAAGATCGGTGACTGTCATGCACCAATCAGAATCAGTACCGAGCAGCAAGAACCACAGTACCCCCTCGACGAAAGAGAAGTGGAAGATGGTGTGCCCGTACTGCGAGAAGGAACACTGGTTGTCACAATGTGACCAGTTCAAGAAGATGACCGCTGAAGAAGTAAGTCAGTGGATAAAGTCCAACAGGCGCTGTTACCGATGTGCGCGCAGTCACATGGCAGCCGAGTGCCGCCTAAAGAAGAGGTGTAGTCGGTGTGACGGAGCCCATCTGGATGTCCTACACGACAGTAACAAAAGAAAGCCTGCACCATCCAACAGCACAAAGGCAAGTGTTATGTACATTGACCCCGCTAGCAGCAGCGGCGCCCAGGTGCTCTTAAAGGTGGTCCGTGTAACACTGAGTTACCAAGATAAGGTCATGGACACTTACGCCGTCCTTGACGACGGGTCAGAGAAGACCCTTCTCCTCGCGTCCGCTGCGGCCAAGCTGGGGCTACGGGGGAGCGAGAACCAGATGACTATTCGGACAATAAGACGAGATCTAAAGACGATAAAGGGCGAGAATGTCTCCTTCACTATCGCAGCAAGCGGGCAGCCAGAGAGACGGTACAGGATTACTAATGCTTTCACCAGCCAAGAAATAGGACTATCGCAGTACACCTACCCCATCGCCAAGCTGATGGAGAAATATGTGCACCTGCGTCAACTTCCTATCCCGCTCATAGACGGCGCCACCCCGACCCTGCTGATAGGCTCCGACCATGCAGACCTCATAGTCCCGATAGACCGGGTCCATACAGGACCCAGAGGTTGTCCTGCAGCAGTCGAGACCCGCCTAGGATGGACGTTACAAGGCCCCCTCGCCAAGTCTCTTAACCGAACAGCAGCCACTAGCTGCCTCCACTCCAGAGCGACAGAAGGAGACACCACACTCCTGCAGCATGTCGAGAGGCTATGGACACTAGAGACAATGCCCTTTAAGAACGAAAAGAAAGACATTCGTTCTAAGGAAGATATCTACGCTATAGCCCTCCTCGAGCACGGGACAAAGAGAGTCAACGTCAACGGAGTGATGAGATACGCAACTCCACTCCTGAGGCGAGAGGGAATGCCCACCTTTCGTGCTACAAAAGAGGCGACGGAGCGGTATCTATTGAACACAGAGCGGCGCCTAGCCAAAGACCCCGCTCAAGAAGCTGTGTACCGCGCTGAGATTAACAAATGAATCACAGCGGGACACATAAATAAAATTGACTGGCGACGTCGTGCGCTGCTCCGCGCCTCCCTGATCAAAGACGGCTTTGATCTCCGGCAGCGGGCCAGCAGCGACCCCCCAGTATTGCGAAACCACGTCGCAGAGGACCCAGCAGCAGATGAAGAGGTCCGACAAAGTGTGACAAATAGTTTCTACGTGGACAACTGTTTACAAAGCGTCTCGACGCCAGAAGAAGCCGAGGCTCTCCTACTCAAGCTCCGCGCCTCCCTGATCAAAGGCGGCTTTGATCTCAGGCAGTGGGCCAGCAGCGACCCGCAAGTACTGCGCCGCCTCTCCCCCGAGGACAAGGCCGCGAGCAGCGATACCTGGATGGCGACCATCCCAGGAGAAGCCCAAGAAATGACACTAGGACTAGTCTGGCGCTTCAAAACAGACTCGCTCCATTATAGACACAAACCCCTGATCAAGGAGCAGGGAAGGTCGACGGCAATACCGACCACCAGACGGAGTGTATACAGAACACTCGCCAGACAATATGACCCGTTGGGATGTATTCTACCTTACACCACCAGGGCAAAGATGATTGTAAGAGCGCTATGGGACAAAGACCAGGGCTGGGACGATCCCATACCCGAACACCTTGCATCCACATGGAGAGAGTGGGAGACGGAACTCCGCTCACTCCCAGGTGTTAATATACGCCGGAGCTACTTCCCACCCACAGTGAGGCCAGAGACATGCAAGATCGACCTGCACGTATTCAGCGACGCCTCCGAAGTAGCCTACGGTTCGGTGGCTTACTTGCGTGCCCAAGAGGAGGGAGGAGAAATACATACTGCCTTCATCCTGGCTCGCTCAAGAATAGCCCCACGCAAGCAACAGTCTATCCCGCGCCTAGAGCTCTGCGCAGCCCTAGCAGGAGCGCAGCTCGCCACGTTAATCCAACGTGAACTCACCATCCCGGTGCAAAGAACAATCTTGTGGTCAGACTCCACGACCGTACTCACATGGATCCGGTCTGATTCGTGCAGATACAAGGTCTTCGTGGGAGTCAGAGTCACCGAGATTCAAGAGTTAACAGAAGTAACCAGCTGGCGGTATGTGGACACCAAACACAACCCAGCTGACGTCATCACCCGGGGAATGTCCCTGGATGACCTCACCCGTCCCAACCTCTACAGTGACGGGCCAGAGTTCCTCAAGCTCCCCGAAGAAGAGTGGCCTACACCCACCCCACGGGAGGCGAGCAAAGAGGAGGCAGAGAACAAGAAACCTATGTTCTGTGGGTTGACACACACACTCGTCCCCACAGACCCGGTTCTAGACGATTGCCTCACCCTAGAGAGTGCGCAGCTAAAGACATTTCTGTGGCACCACCCAGAGGTTCAGCCCACAACTGACATTTCAGCAGCTGACTACGAAGAAGCAGAACTCCTTCTACTACAACGAGCCCAGAGAGACTCGTTCCCCGATGAGCTAGCCTGTCTACAGGGAGCAAAGCCCGTCCCATCAGACAGCAGACTGCTTCACCTGGCCCCCGAGAGCGACGCCCATAATCTCATCAGAGTGGGTGGTCGTCTGCGGAGAGCCCCAGACCTACCGGATGACGTTAAGCACCCGATAGTCTTGAACAGCCGACACAAGGTCACAGAGCTGATCATAAAGAAATACGACGAGGATGTGCACCACGCAGGGGCAGAGAGAGTCTTCGCGGAGATCAGACGTCGTTATTGGATACTGCAAGGGAGAGAAGCAGTGCGGCGCTTCCAGCGAACCTGTCTAGACTGCCGTAAGTGGCGCGCGCAGCCCAGTATACCCCGGATGGCTGACCTACCTCCCTGTCGCCTCCGACTCGGCGACAAGCCCTTCCACTCCACCGGTATGGACTGTTTTGGCCCGCTGTATATAAAGAGAGGAAGAGGAACCGAGAAGCGGTGGGGTATTGTATTCAAATGCATGACCACCAGAGCGATACATATCGAACTCCTTCCAACCATGAGCACAGACTCATTCCTTATGGCCTTCCGAAGATTCACATCACGGAAAGGAAAACCGTCTACATTGTTGTCTGATCACGGGACAAACTTCAAAGGCGGAGAAAGAGAGCTGAGAGAGAGCTTCCAAGCTATGGGCCCAGAACTTAAGACCCACCTCGCTCCATCCCAGATTGACTTCCAGTTTAATCCCCCGAACGCACCTCACTTCGGTGGAACATGGGAACGAGAAGTACGTTCTATAAAGACAGCCCTGTACGCCGTGCTTGGGGCCCAGACTGTGGCGGAAGAAGTCCTAATGACAGTCCTCACGGAGATCGAGGGAGTATTGAACTCAAAGCCCCTCGGTTACGTCTCAAGTGATGTAGCAGATGTCGACCCAGTCACCCCCAACACCCTCTTGATGGGGCGGCTGGACCCCGCGCTACCACAGACAATGTACAGGCCTGAAGAAGCGAACGGCCGAAGAATGTGGAGGTACAGTCAAGTACTGGCTGATAAGTTTTGGAACAGCTTCCTACTCCACTACCTACCGTCTCTACAGACCCGCCAGAAGTGGGTAAAAGAGAGAGACAATTTGACAGAAGGAACAGTCGTCATGATCATCGACCAGTCACTACCCAGAGCTATGTGGCCGGCTGGCCGCGTAAGCAAAGTGATCACCGGTGCCGATGGAAAGGTCCGAGCAGCTGAAGTGCTCGTCCAAGGACGGACTTACACCCGACCCATGGCGAGGCTAATAGAACTGCCAAGGCTCCCTGATACTATCGATGACGACCATGACCCTATGACTTTGTGAGTTGACTGACCCTTACAGCGGACATTGAGTAGTGGACAGTGCGGTTAATCTGTCTCTGCTCAGCTAATTAGGTGGGACTAATTAGGGGGCGGCTGTTGTGAAGGATCAGATTAAACCGAATATATATATTTATTTATGGATATATATTTAATAGTATTTGTATATCGTTTGATATCCCTTGTATATTCCTTGTACATATACACGGAATATCCCTTTATTCTACTACAGCCCATAATAGTTCATTCTCTTATTGGACAAAAGGACCAGGCGCCAGGGACAAGCCCCTGGCGTTCAAGTTCAAAGGTACCGACGAGACATGCCCTTACTAGCCTCAGCTCCGCGCAGGAATACGGCTACCGAAAGCAGAGCGGCACTACTTGTCCACTGTGCATATAAATATGGCGCAAGAAATGTAGAATTCCTCTTAGTCCTTTACCCTTCTACCCAACTAAGTAACAAGACGTGAAGCCTCACCCCACGATACCGCGTGCGGTGTAGTACGGCCTATTTGGCCTTAGAATAGCAGTGAGACCTCGTGCGAATTAATAGCTGAATTGCCAGAGTTGTGGCACCGTATTTCTATTAAGTAATAATAGTCTATTATGTATGGTGCATCGTACGGTTGGAGTTCTAAAGTGAGCAGCACCCCCATCGCTTCCTCGCGTTATCTAGAGTCTTAACCAGGTTGGGCAGACCACACGTGGTGCTTTCATCCGAGGAGTTCTAGGCGAGGACGAGTGGACCTGCACATTGGATTACCTACCCCGACGACTGCTGAGCCCTATACGGCATGGAATATCTATTTGCTTTGGTGCTTTGATTTGTGGAGCGGATAATCGCCAACACCGGTGAGTGTTGGATTTACCCCGAGAGGAGCCAAGGTGAGACGGCGCTCAGACCAGACTGAGGTCGCCTCGCTTCTTCTTCGTTGTGGACTGACAGCTACAGCTACAGCTATCGTCTACAAGAGAGCCCAAGTGTATTCATCTGCGGATCAAGGTTCTACGGGCACTGTGTTCTGTACCTGGACTCTCCCTAGAAATCGTTGACCAGACGGGATACAGCCGACGGCTCTCCTACCCCCCCTACTGGCTTACAACCGGCGGGACCCCTTCAGTATATTATCCAGCTATAATCATTAAGTGACCATCGCTATAATTCCCTAAAGAGCCAGGTTGTATACTTGCTTCCTGTGTAACCAGAGATTGGACATTCAGTGTTGATTTGCATACGAGTACTCATTTGCCTTACAAGAGCATTCAATTCAAATCATAAATGTAATAAGTAACTATTATATGTACCCTTTGCTATATATTAAATATTTGACTATTACCTTTGTGTGGACCTGATTTCATATGTGGGAAAGTGTTCATCATACTTAGATATCGTGTACTGTATGGCCAGTAATTAAAGTACATAAAGCGGTAGTGGTTTAATGATACCATACTTATCAATACAGTCAGGGAATTGTACCCCTCAGTTACACCCATTATCAGTGGTGAGAAGCATGTTGACAAATTCAATGTTACTGCAAAGTAAAGTAACTTGAGGTAATGTACTGGTCTATAATGTTAATATATTTATGATACATTTAATAAATTATACATTTCATATGATACATTTTATGATACTTCATATGGAAACAAAGATCCAATTGAATCAGGTTGAAATAGAACACCTTTGTTTCAATACCTGCTGTATTCACTGTACACACATGACTGTGTGACCAGGTTCAGCTCCAACTCCATAGTGAAGTTTGCGGACGACACATGGTGGTGGGGCTGATCTCTAACAATGACGAGAAGGCCTATCGGGAGGAGGTTGATGAACTGGCACGCTGGTGCCGGGATAACAGCCTACTCCTGAACATTGGTAAAACCAAAGAGCTGATCATGGATTTTAGGACAATACAGCAGGTGACACACTGCGGATAAATGGGGCTATCGTGGACAGGGTGAGCAGTTTCAAGTACCTGGGAGTCCACATCACAGAGGACCTGACATGGTCAACACACATAGATTCTGTGGTGGAAAAGGCGAAACAGCGCCTCTATCACCTGAGACAGTTAAGGAAGTTCAGAGTATCTGGGAAGATACTCCACTCCTTCTATTCCGGGGCTGTAGAGAGCATTCTGACTGGAAGCACCGGTTGAGAGAGTGAACAGTTTTAAGTACCTCGGAGTCCACACATGGACCACACACATTGACAGTGTTATCAAGAAGGCACGACAACGCCTAAGGAAGTTCCAGGTGAGTCAGAAGAACCTCAAGAACTTCTACTCATGCACAATAGAGAGCATCCTGACCAGTGGCGTCCTTTCAGTAAAAGGCAAGGTATGGCGAGGAGGAGGGGGGGTGGTGAGCTTTTTTTGTCAAATCAGTTGTGCAATAGTCACTTTTGGTGCGTTGTTTCTATACAATTCAGTTATATGACATTTAGGTATGACACAGGACTACACAAGCATTTTTAGTATAGAAATGTGTCAACAGACTAAAGCAGAGAACCACAATATTTTGCATACGAATTATGCAGAATGTAATATCATAACTGTCTATTACTTTTCTTGCAATTGAGCCAATTTTCCTTAGGTACGGTTTTGAGGTGTGTGTTCAACAGAATGTAGTATAAAAACACATTTACAAGTATGGGTTACTGAATGCTGAACTGCACTATTATAATCACTGAGCCAGACCTTACCTGTGTCCCTGTATCACTTGTCTCTGCTGCCCTTTGATAAAGAAAACTTCCCTATGTCCATTTTCCCTTTTTTTTGGCATATTTCAGTTAGTCACAGCAAAAGTCACCTAGTAAAAGTGAGATAATTGACAATATCAAAACATGCTAGGGCTGTACCAAATAGTTCGAAGCTTCGTTCATAATGTTGACATTCGAATTCTAAATCAACATAAAAAATTGTAAAAAGATTTTTTTTTTTATTTTTTTTTTTTACATTTTTATTTGCCAAGGTATGGCGAGTGCCATACCTTGCCATACCAAATGGACGCCCCTGATCCTGACTGGCAATATCACCCCCTGGTTTGGGAATAGCACTGCACAAGACCGTAGCAGACTACAGAGAGTGGCCCGTTCAGCCGAACGCACAATTGGAGGGGGGCTTCCCACTCTGCAAGACATTTACAACAAGCGCTGCATGGGTAAGGCTGAGAGAATAATCAAAGACCCCAGCCACCCAAACAACTGCCTCTTTGAACTGCTGCGGTCAGGCAAGCGATACAGGAGTCTCATGGCAAGCACAGAGAGACTCAGAAGGAGCTTCTTTCCCCAGGCCATCAGGATGCTCAATGAACAATAACAAACCATCAAATACACCCACAGCACACACATCCACACGCACACACTCACTTTAAATAAACAACACACTAGTGTAGCACCCACTTTACCCACTTTAGACACTAACACACTTTATATTTATTGGTAAGGAGATTTGCACATCAATCTCATACCTCATTGCACCTCACCTAAGCTATACCTCACCATTTCTACACTGTACTGTATCTGCATTGTATATACTGTACATATACTGTATATATGTATATTGAACATTCTTGTTTTGTTTACACTTGTTTACGTACTTGACTTTCTATTTTATACTTATATTATACTTATTTTATACTATCTTTTTATTTTATCTAGCACACTCTCAGTAGCAAAACAGAAAGAAGCATTTCATGCAAAAGTATTCTGTATTTCTGTATGACAACTAATAAAGAAACTTGAACTTGAAACTTGAACATCACTGCCTGGTTTGGAAACAGCACGGCACAGGACAGGAAGGCCCTCCAGAGAGTGGTGCGCTCAGCAGAGCATACTACGGGTATTGCACTACCACCCCTGCAGGACTTATATAACAGGAGGTGCAAATGCAGAGCCTGCAGAATAATGAAAGACCCCCACCACCCCAACAACAGCCTGTTCAAGCTGCTGCGGTCAGGCAAGCGCCTACGTACACACGCTACAAGCACAGAGAGACTCCGGCTCAGCTTCTTCCCCCAGGCCATCAGAACACTGAACTCTCCACTCACAAGTGCACATGAGCACACACACACAACACACATGCTGCAACCGCTTTAAACAATCACTTTAAACAAAATGTCACTTTAAACAAAATGGAAAAGTCACTTTAAAGGAATGAAGAATATAAAAGTCACTTTAAGGAAAGAACAGATGTGGTTCTTGTATAGTATAGTTTAGATATAGTAAGTAAAACATAACATTGTATATTGTATAGTAGTGTACATGTTATGGTTTGTAACCGACCCCAATCGCACAACACAAGACAGGTATGAGAGTAAGCCAAGAACTGGGCATTTATTGAATACAAACAAAAAAGCGGCACTGTCCCTTTAAGGGAGAACACAAAATATACTGGAACAGGGAAAAAGGGCAATGTGCCTTTAAGAGGCGAGCAAGCTAAGGGGCTAAGGCTAAAGGACAGGGCCAGGGCAAGGGACAGGGCAGGAACAGGGGCACTGGAGAGGGGAACAGGAACAGAGGCCCGCGGGGGCGGGCTGGAGACAGGGACAGAGAAAACAGGGTTAAGGCCTTGGACAGGGCGAGGGACAGGGGCACTGGAGAGGGGAACCGGGAAGGGGCTAGCAGAGGGAAAGGGTAGCTGCCAGGGCACTGATAGCTACAGGGCCTATGCTAGCTGTACTGCTACATTAACATAGAGGCTGCGCTAGCTGCCGGAGCTAGGCTAGCAGACAGGGCTGGAACAGGGGCACTGGAGAGGGGAACAGGGAAGGGGCTAGCAGAGGGAAAGGGTAGCTGCCAGGGAACTGATAGCTACAGGGCCTATGCTAGCTGTACTGCTACATTAACATAGAGGCTGCGCTAGCTGCCGGAGCTAGGCTGGCAGACAGGGCTGGACCAGCATGAGAGAACAAGCTAGCTGGAAGGACAGTCCTAGCTGTGGGGAACTGACCTTGCTAGCTGAAGGGGCAGTCCTAGCAGTGGGGAAAACTGACCTTGCTAGCTGAAGGGGCAGTCCTAGCAGTGGGAGAAAACTGACCTTGCTAGCTGAAGGGGCAGTCCTAGCAGTGGGGAAACTGAGCTTGCTAGCTGAAGGGGCAGTCCTAGCAGTGGGGAAAACTGACCTTGCTAGCTGAAGGGGCAGTCCTAGCAGTGGGAGAAAACTGACCTTGCTAGCTGAAGGGGCAGTCCTAGCAGTGGGAGAAAACTGACCTTGCTAGCTGAAGGGGCAGTCCTAGCAGTGGGAGAAAACTGACCTTGCTAGCTGAAGGGGCAGTCCTAGCAGTGGGAGAAAACTGACCTTGCTAGCTGAAGGGGCAGTCCTAGCAGTGGGGAAACTGACCTTGCTAGCTGAAGGGGCAGTCCTAGCAGTGGGAGAAAACTGACCTTGCTAGCTGAAGGGGCAGTCCTAGCAGTGGGAGAAAACTGACCTTGCTAGCTGAAGGGGCAGTCCTAGCAGTGGGAGAAAACTGACCTTGCTAGCTGAAGGGGCAGTCCTAGCAGTGGGAGAAAACTGACCTTGCTAGCTGAAGGGGCAGTCCTAGCAGTGGGGAAAACTACACAAAAAGTGGAGGCCATGCAGAGGGACCGGGTTAGCTGCCTGGGCATGGCTAGCTACAGGGCCTATGCTAGCTGCAAGGGCTGCATTAACATAGAGGCTGTGCTAGCAGCCGGGGCTAAGCTAGAAGACTGGGGCCATGCTGGTAGTAGAGGCCTAGCAAGCTGCAGGGGAGCTAACGAGGCTAACAGGGAAGCTAACAGGGGAGTCAACAGGCTAACAGGGGAGCTAACAGGGGAGCTAACAGGGGAGACTAACAGGCTAACAGGGGAGCTAACAGGGAAGCTAAACAGGGGAGTCAACAGGGGAAACAACAAGGCTAACAGGGGAGCTAACAGGGGAGACTAACAGGCTAAACAGGGGAGCTAACAGGGAAGCTAACAGGGGAGCTAACAAAGAAGCCAACAGGGGAGACTAGGGCCAGAGCTGCTTACAGGGATGGAGTAGGAGGGCGCAGGCTAGACGTCTGGAGTGGGGCGCGTCGGCTTGGAGAACGCGCCGGTTCGGAGAGCGCATCTGGCGCGGGGTCTGGAGTGGTGCGCGTCTGCTTGGAGAACGCGCCGGTTCGGAGAGCGCATCTGGCGCGGGGTCTGGAGTGGTGCGCGTCTGCTTGGAGAACGCGCCGGTTCAGAGAGCGCATCTGGCGCGGGGTCTGGAGTGGTGCGCGTCTGCTTGGAGAACGCGCCGGTTCGGAGAGCGCATCTGGCGCGGGGTCTGGAGTGGTGCGCGTCTGCTTGGAGAACGCGCCGGTTCGGAGAGCGCATCTGGCGCGGGGTCTGGAGTGGTGCGCGTCTGCTTGGAGAACGCGCCGGTTCGGAGAGCGCATCTGGCGCGGGGTCTGGAGTGGTGCGCGTCTGCTTGGAGAACGCGCCGGTTCGGAGAGCGCATCTGGCGCGGGGTCTGGAGTGGTGCGCGTCTGCTTGGAGAACGCGCCGGTTCGGAGAGCGCATCTGGCGCGGGGTCTGGAGTGGAACACTGGAATACCTCCCGTAGAGAATTAGAGAGCGCAGTACTGTGTCCCACTCCAGGCAAACGGCGACAGGTGGCGAAGGCTTGCACCTCGTCTCACGCCGGAGATGGAACAGCATACAGACAGATAGGGAATCTCCCGTAGGAGCTTACAGATAGAGAATCTCCCGTAGGAGTTTGCAGAACGACCCGACGAGGACTGGGGGGGAGATCGAGGTATTTAAAGCCCACTGGAGCGCTAATTAGAACACACATCAGGTGCGTGATGGTAATTGATACTTGACTAGAAGTGTGTGTTCGGCACGGACCAATCAAACACATAATGACAGGTAGTCCAAGGGTGTGGGCTGCTGAAGAGCAGACGAGAGTAAACGAACGCGAGGGTGGGGGCTGGTGAGGTGAGAAGACAGGGGATTAAGGTCCAGGGAACAGGAATTAAAGGTCCAGGGAAGAGGCGAACCTCACAGTACTCCCCCCTCCACAGGAGCCACCGGGCGACCCAAAAATACAGACAGAGGGGCAGGGGACATGACAAGGCAACAAACAAAAAATTGGGCCATGCTAGGGGGGAAGCTAGAGCTAACAAAGGACAAACTCAACATACACTGTCTGTGCTGGCTGGGGTCGTCGACTGGTCGGGTCGTACTGTTATGGTTTGTAACCGACCCCAATCGCACAACACAAGACAGGTATGAGAGTAAGCCAAGAACTGGGCATTTATTGAATACAAACAAAAAAGCGGCACTGTCCCTTTAAGGGAGAACACAAAATATACTGGAACAGGGAAAAAGGGCAATGTGCCTTTAATAGGCGAGCAAGCTAAGGGGCTAAGGCCAAAGGAGCAGGGCCAGGGCAAGGGACAGGGCAGGAACAGGGGCACTGGAGAGGGGAACAGGAACAGAGGCCCGCGGGGGCGGGCTGGAGACAGGGACAGAGAAAACAGGGTTAAGGCCTTGGACAGGGCGAGGGACAGGGGCACTGGAGAGGGGAACCGGGAAGGGGCTAGCAGAGGGAAAGGGTAGCTGCCAGGGCACTGATAGCTACAGGGCCTATGCTAGCTGTACTGCTACATTAACATAGAGGCTGCGCTAGCTGCCGGAGCTAGGCTAGCAGACAGGGCTGGAACAGGGGCACTGGAGAGGGGAACAGGGAAGGGGCTAGCAGAGGGAAAGGGTAGCTGCCAGGGAACTGATAGCTACAGGGCCTATGCTAGCTGTACTGCTACATTAACATAGAGGCTGCGCTAGCTGCCGGAGCTAGGCTGGCAGACAGGGCTGGACCAGCATGAGAGAACAAGCTAGCTGGAAGGACAGTCCTAGCTGTGGGGAACTGACCTTGCTAGCTGAAGGGGCAGTCCTAGCAGTGGGGAAAACTGACCTTGCTAGCTAAAGGGGCAGTCCTAGCAGTGGGAGAAAACTGACCTTGCTAGCTGAAGGGGCAGTCCTAGCAGTGGGTAAACTGACCTTGCTAGCTGAAGGGGCAGTCCTAGCAGTGGGGAAAACTGACCTTGCTAGCTGAAGGGGCAGTCCTAGCAGTGGGAGAAAACTGACCTTGCTAGCTGAAGGGGCAGTCCTAGCAGTGGGAGAAAACTGACCTTGCTAGCTGAAGGGGCAGTCCTAGCAGTGGGAGAAAACTGACCTTGCTAGCTGAAGGGGCAGTCCTAGCAGTGGGAGAAAACTGACCTTGCTAGCTGAAGGGGCAGTCCTAGCAGTGGGGAAACTGACCTTGCTAGCTGAAGGGGCAGTCCTAGCAGTGGGAGAAAACTGACCTTGCTAGCTGAAGGGGCAGTCCTAGCAGTGGGAGAAAACTGACCTTGCTAGCTGAAGGGGCAGTCCTAGCAGTGGGAGAAAACTGACCTTGCTAGCTGAAGGGGCAGTCCTAGCAGTGGGAGAAAACTGACCTTGCTAGCTGAAGGGGCAGTCCTAGCAGTGGGGAAAACTACACAAAAAGTGGAGGCCATGCAGAGGGACCGGGTTAGCTGCCTGGGCATGGCTAGCTACAGGGCCTATGCTAGCTGCAAGGGCTGCATTAACATAGAGGCTGTGCTAGCAGCCGGGGCTAAGCTAGAAGACTGGGGCCATGCTGGTAGTAGAGGCCTAGCAAGCTGCAGGGGAGCTAACGAGGCTAACAGGGAAGCTAACAGGGGAGTCAACAGGCTAACAGGGGAGCTAACAGGGGAGCTAACAGGGGAGACTAACAGGCTAACAGGGGAGCTAACAGGGAAGCTAAACATGGGAGTCAACAGGGGAAACAACAAGGCTAACAGGGGAGCTAACAGGGGAGACTAACAGGCTAAACAGGGGAGCTAACAGGGAAGCTAACAGGGGAGCTAACAAAGAAGCCAACAGGGGAGACTAGGGCCAGAGCTGCTTACAGGGATGGAGTAGGAGGGCGCAGGCTAGACGTCTGGAGTGGGGCGCGTCAGCTTGGAGAACGCGCCGGTTCGGAGAGCGCATCTGGCGCGGGGTCTGGAGTGGTGCACGTCTGCTTGGAGAACGCGCCGGTTCGGAGAGCGCATCTGGCGCGGGGTCTGGAGTGGTGCGCGTCTGCTTGGAGAACGCGCCGGTTCGGAGAGCGCATCTGGCGCGGGGTCTGGAGTGGTGCACGTCTGCTTGGAGAACGCGCCGGTTCGGAGAGCGCATCTGGCGCGGGGTCTGGAGTGGTGCGCGTCTGCTTGGAGAACGCGCCGGTTCGGAGAGCGCATCTGGCGCGGGGTCTGGAGTGGTGCGCGTCTGCTTGGAGAACGCGCCGGTTCGGAGAGCGCATCTGGCGCGGGGTCTGGAGTGGTGCGCGTCTGCTTGGAGAACTCGCCGGTTCGGAGAGCGCATCTGGCGCGGGGTCTGGAGTGGTGCGCGTCTGCTTGGAGAACGCGCCGGTTCGGAGAGCGCATCTGGCGCGGGGTCTGGAGTGGTGCGCGTCTGCTTGGAGAACGCGCCGGTTCGGAGAGCGCATCTGGCGCGGGGTCTGGAGTGGTGCGCGTCTGCTTGGAGAACGCGCCGGTTCGGAGAGCGCATCTGGCGCGGGGTCTGGAGTGGAACACTGGAATACCTCCCGTAGAGAATTAGAGAGCGCAGTACTGTGTCCCACTCCAGGCAAACGGCGACAGGTGGCGAAGGCTTGCACCTCGTCTCACGCCGGAGATGGAACAGCATACAGACAGATAGGGAATCTCCCGTAGGAGCTTACAGATAGAGAATCTCCCGTAGGAGTTTGCAGAACGACCCGACGAGGACTGGGGGGGAGATCGAGGTATTTAAAGCCCACTGGAGCGCTAATTAGAACACACATCAGGTGCGTGATGGTAATTGATACTTGACTAGAAGTGTGTGTTCGGCACGGACCAATCAAACACATAATGACAGGTAGTCCAAGGGTGTGGGCTGCTGAAGAGCAGACGAGAGTAAACGAACGCGAGGGTGGGGGCTGGTGAGGTGAGGAGACAGGGGATTAAGGTCCAGGGAACAGGAATTAAAGGTCCAGGGAAGAGGCGAACCTCACAGTACATAGGAACCAGTGCCTTCTCAGGAATTTAGCATGTCTATTTTTATCATGCACATCTTATGTCTTACCTGTTTTTTTTTCGATGTCTATTTTATTATTGCACAATCGATGCAGGCATGACCACCCGCATTTCACTGTATGCCCTGGTATGTATGTGACAAATAAACGTCTTGATTCTTGATTCTAGCAACACATCACCGTCACTCATCCACATTATCATCAGTGACTAAATGGATCATATTTGGGCAGTCAGGGAAAGAGCAAGAGTCAAACTCAGTGCAAGTCAAGCCCACTGAAAGACATTGGCATTTGCTGGCATCATTGCAGTTTCCATCTTTACAGTACAGGTGGGTGATGTCTCGAACTTACTTAGGTGCCGGTGCTTTCTGGTTCAATGGTCCCATCTTCTCTGAGCCTCCACCCTCTACCAACTGGGTTCCAGAGAAGAGGCTTGGCCAGATGGCTGTGACGCCACACTGCTGTTTGGTACAAGGCTCTCAACACATGTTGCTGGACTCAAACCCGGTGGTGAGTGCCTTGCCCACTACACCACCTAGCCGCCCCACAGCTATATCTTCTTGTCATGTGGGCTTTGAGGGCAGAACACTGTTCAGCCACCCTCACGTGGGACGTTTCTTGCTTGGCGCACGGCATCTCAAGCCTGTGGAACGTTCTCTGTCTCCGATTCGGGACCTCCAACTGTTCTGGAAAGGCTGTTGGGGGCCCCGTTTGAGCCTCTTGAGCAGGCGCCATTGGATCGTCTGTCTTACGACTGCGTTCCTTTTTTGGGCCATCACCTCCGCTAAATGCGTGGGTGAGCCGTGTGCTCTCTCGGTGCGGTCGGAGTACCTGTCTATTCGGGCCAATAGCAGGCGACTCTGTGGACTGATCCGGCCTTCGTGCCAAAGAATATCCGGAGCTCTTGTTGCTCCTAAAGAGAAAGAGAGGGGGATATTGTGCTTCAGGCGTTTCACCCTCCTCCTCACGCTAGTGGGTTGGAGGTGAGCCTTCATCTGTCGTGTCCTGTCCGTGCACTGAAGGTTTACCTTAGTCGCACGCGGGATCTCAGGGCTTCCGATCAACTGTTTGTTTGTTTGTTACGGTGGCCCTCGCGCGGGTAAGGCGCTATCCAAGCAGCGCCTGTCACATTGGTTGTGCGAGGGTATTGCCCTTTGCTACACGTTGGCTGGACAGGTTCCCCCTGGGGGCGTCAGGGCGCATTCCACTCGTGGTGTGGCGGCCTCTGCGACCCTGTTGGGGGGGGCCTCGGTGGGGGACATCTGTGCTGCGGCCTCCTGGTCCTCCCGAGTCCTTTTGTTAGGTTTTACCTCATGGACATGACTGGGGGTTCTGTCTCCCAGGCAGTCCTGAGGTCCGGGACCTCTCCTGCATCCCGCCATCAGGTGGGCTAGAGGGAGTATGTGGGTGTGGACCACGGGGTGCTGTGTCACACGTGGTCCCGCTTGCGCTGTGCGTTCGGGGGTGCCTGGTTCCCCTTTTTCGCACTTTGGTTGTAGTTGACTGCCTCCCCCCCTTCGTTAGGACGGGCGGGTGGACGGGACTCCCCTCCTCCCTGGCAGGGGCTTACGGGCCCTCAGGGGGTGCATTTGACGTGGCCACGCGTCCGCTCTGCCCTGTATCTCAGTAGGCAGAGCGAGACGCGAAGCCAGTAATGAGATATAACGAAAGGTTATCCTATAACCTAGTTATATGAATACTGGCTGAGCATCTCGCTCTTCAGCGCCCTGAGGTCCCTTGGATGTTTTCCACGTATGGAATTAGAACTTGGAAGGGTGAGGCGTGACCACTTCCGGCGTAATATAGAGGCACGCATGGAAGTGGCGTGGTCACGTGCAAGTGGGTGCATTTGATTTTGTTTCCGAGAGCACAGTAGGTGCTGGAGATAATGATATATCTCAGTAGGCAGAGCGAGACGCTCAGCCAGTATTCATATAAATAGGTTATAGGATAACCTTTCGTTCCATAGCCTGAAGTCTTACAGGTCCAAATTTTATAAAAATCCAACGAAACATTTGTGTTTGAGAAAGAAAATGTGTGTACCGGTAAAAATAAAGAAGTTATTATCCAAAATGGCCGTCCGCTGCCATTCATTCAGACACGCAAGTCAAAACAATGGACTTCTTTGTCTTCTTGTATCACCTTCCCCCACTCTCACGCGCCTGTGTGGGATCTCTTTCGGAGCGGACGCTCGTTGGCTACAGCGGTGAACAATAATCTTTGCCATCAGCTGTGATTGGTCAGTTCAGGACCGTTCATTACCGGAGCGGCCTGTCAAAGGACGTTTGCCAGATATATTGCCATGTAACTCGAGACCCGAAGCACGCAATTGGTTGAGTGTGGTGGCGATCGAAAGGCGGCAAATTCAACTTTCGAAGGGTGTATTGGATGATTGCCGAAAAATGCAGCCCGAGCCGGCAGATGAGCGCAAAGTGCCACGAGTGCGTGACAGAGAGAGACTGGCTCAGCCATACCCCCCCCCCCCCCCCTTCACTCACTATTGGAACTCTGCAGTTTTCCCTGTGCCTGTGAGCAGGGTTAGGTTAGCTTAGCTTAGTTAGCGCTAGCAGCTAGCGTTAGTTTAGGTAAATAGGTATTTACGGCGACGTGGGCGGAAGTGTTTATTAAACACCGGGAGGCTACTGTGATGAAATACACGTTACTAGCTAGGGGTCCTACTAATCAAAGTACCAGAAAATACCCCAAAGTACCCCAAAGTACACCCCAAAGTACCCCAAAATACCCCAAAGTATACCCAAAATACCCAAAAGTATATAGTATGGTCACTTGTCGGAGCGGCTTGACAAATTACTCTCACCGGATATTTTGTCTTGTAACTCGAGACCCGAAGCGAGGCTAGGCCCGGCTAGGAATATCATACCTCAAGCAAGACAGCGATGATCTATAGATCTCTAATATCACCCCAGTACAGTCATTGCTTCTAGGCTGATACCAAACATCATAGAAGCCAGCACCAACCTTTATTTACCAGACTGACACTTTTTTTTTTTTTTTTACAATATTTTTATTGGGTTTTACAGTACACATTTCAGGTTTTCATTGTCGTCAGTTATTCTTAATTCCTTTTCTCCACAAGATTATACGTATACCCACATACCCCCTCCCCCCTCCCCTTTTCTCTCTCTTAGCATCTTTGATTTTGTTTTTACTGTTCTCATACAGAAATAGTACGTACATTCATTGGTACCTCCATTAGAATAGCTCGTACACAAATATAAATAATTGAAAAGAAGAAAAGAAAATGTACATAAAAATAAAAATAAATAAAAATAAATAAAAATAAATAAAAAATAAAAATAAATGACATCTTTACAGCACCTTCACTGACGTGCCTCCGGTCTCTCCCGGGGTCCGGGTCGCGGCTGACCGCGGGAGAGAGCGGGGGGACTCATCCTATAGCAGCCCTCCTATATCTTCCCTTCTCAGATATTCATTAAATGGTTTCCATATATCCTCGTAAATCTCTATATTGTTCCTGAGGATATATGTTATTCTCTCCATAGACATGCATTGTGCCATGTTTTTAATCCAAGCACCGATTGTGGGTGCGTCTATTTTCTTCCAATTGAAAGCTATTGTTCTTTTTGCCTGTAGTATAGAAAAATCAATAAATTTAAATTGTTTGGTTCTCAGGTTCAGATTTATTGGATATAAATGTAACAATATCATTTTGGAGTCTAGTGGGATATTCACTGACAGGATATCTTTGATTTTATTCACCACCTCCCCCCAGAACCTCTTGATTTTGTCACATTCCCAAATACAATGTATAAAAGTTCCCCGATCCTTGGTACATTTAAAGCACCTATCTGGTGTGTTGCTGTTGTATTTATTCAGTTTGACAGGGGTTATATAAGTCCGCATCAGCCATTTGTATTGAAGTAGTTTTAAGCTAGTGTTGGCTGTTTGTGTCTGAGCCTCCTCGCATGCTCTGTTCCAGTCCTCGTTTGAGATCTCCTCTCCCAAGTCCAGCCTCCATGACTCCAATCTAGATAATGACGTCTCGTCTGAACCAGATACAATCCAGTTATAGAACATTGATAACAGGCCTTTGCTATTGCAGTTCTTGATGATAATTTTTTCTAAAGATGAAAGTGTAGGAATTGCCAGTGATTGGTTTTGCAGAGAGGAAATTAAACTTCTCAGTTGCAAGTATTTAAAAAAAAATGCTTCCTTGGGATGCTGTATTTTATTGATAGTTCCTCAAAAGGCATCAAGACCCCATCTTTGTAAAGGTCAGATATTTTATTTATTCCTTCTTTTGTCCATAGTTTGAATCCGGCATCCAGTTTGCCTGGTTTAAATTAGACGTTTCCCCAGATTGGGCTAAATTGCGACATGGAGTTGTTTATTTTCATAAATCTCTTTACCTCATACCATACATTAATCATGTTGAGCACTATGGGGTGTGTAGTATGTTTTCTTAAATATTTTGGCTCAGCTGAATACATGTATAAATGTAGTGGTAGTTGCATTGGGTATGCTTCCACTCCCATCCATGATGGTGGATCTGCCTTAGAAAAATAAAACATTACAGTTCTCAATTGTGCAGCCAGGCAATACCAATGAAGGTTAGGACAGGTCAACCCCCCTGCATCGAATGGAAGATACAACAGAGATAGGCGGACTCTAGGACATTTCTTGCGCCATATAAATTTTGAGATGAGAGACGCAATCTTTCCGAACATTCTTACCGGTGGTGCCAGAGGGATATTTTGAAATAAGTATAGGAACTTTGGTAGTATGGACATCTTTAGTATGTTTATCCTCCCTATCACAGAGATGGGCAAGAACATCCATCTCTCTATGGATTTGAATACAGAGTCTATCATAGGTTCATAGTTTATTGATGCTATATTTTCTATTTGGGGTATTATTTTGATGCCCAGATAAGTGAAGCTGTTCGAGAGCTTGAAAGGGAATTCTTATTGGTCAGCGTTTTTTTTCTCGTTGTCATTAAGCAGCATAAGTGATGATTTTGAGGCGTTTAGTTTATATCCGGAGATACTACCGAACTGATCAATTATATCAAGCAGTGCGGGTATCGATGTATCTAGGTTTTTTAGGAACAAAATGACATTGTCCGCAAAAAGGGCTATTCTGTGATCGTTATTACCGATTTCAATCCCATGTAGCTGTCTGTTAGCCCTGATTGCTATTGCTAACGGTTCGATAGCTAAAATGAACAGAAGCGGTGATAAAGGCGAGCCTTGAGGGCAACCCTGGTGATATTAAAGGGTTTAGATGTCACTTCGTTTGTTAGTACCTCAGCTACAGAGTTTAGGTGTAGTAATTTGATCCAGTTACAAAAGTAATTTCCAAATCCAAATCGATCAATAACATCAAAAAGATAAGCCCATTCCACCCTATCGAAGGCCTTCTCCGCATCGAGCGAGAGAAGACCTGTGTCCCTCTCTCCTTTTTGGTTGTATAGGATGTTGAAGACCCGTCTGACATTGTGAAATCCCTGTCTCCCTTTTATGAATCCGTTTTGATCATCTCCCACTATCTCTGGGAGCACGTTCTCTATTCTTTTGGCCAAGAAAGCAGAGCTCCTACAGATGAAAGAGGAACAGGAGGAACTATATCAAGATCTAGAGGAGTCTGGTGGTTCCAAGGTGACATTACACCCTGTGAAATATGGAAATTATGGTGAGAATACTCTGTACTCTGAGCTCAGCGAAACACAGGTCCCAGAACCCATACAGATTAAAGAGGAACAGGAGGAACTATTACAAAACCTAGAGGAGGAGGATAGTTCCAGCATCCCAGTGAAATGTGAAGATGGTCAAGAGAAAAGTCAGCGCTTCCAGTCTCTTCAAACCCAGAGGGAGAAAAACTGAGAGGCTTACTCTTTACCCAGCACCTCAACTGAACAGATGAAAACAGAACCTAATGGAGAGGATTGATTGATTGATTGATTGAAAAGTTTATTAACAGATTGCAGAATGGGTACAGTACAGTACAGCTCAATACATACAATTGTTAAGGGGATGCAGACCAGAGAAAGACTTTCGACTTGTTTACATCAGGGTCCCCCATTTTCAATTCATCATAACATATATGACATACATGACATACAGATAGACAGTACTGCTACATCTATACATTTATGACATATCAGATTTGCAAATACAGTACTGTTTGTGATACAAAAGTGTCCAGAAAAGGAGTGTATATACATTTGGCATAGAAACTGTACATTGGAGGAGGTTGGTTGGGTGGGGTGGGGTTGGGTGGGTTGGGTGAGGGCTGTACATTGGAGGTGGGGGGGGGGGGGGGGGGGGGTTGGGAAGGGGACACACACACATTTTAGACTGTACATTTGAATATTGACAAAGCCTTACTTGGTCATTTACTGTACAACTAGGTTAGGACATTTGTAGGGGCCAGTTTCGAATTGCAGTCTCACGTAGGTGTTTTTTGAGAGTGTTTTTGAAGGTGGGTAGTGATTCACATTCCTTTACAGCTTTAGGCAGGGCGTTCCACATTGATGTGGCATAATTGCGAAACGTGTTTAGTCCCTTGTTTGATCCGAATCTGGGTTTTACATGATTTGTGGAGCTCCCTCTGGTGTTGTGATCGTGGTATTCACTGACCTTTGGGAAGTATTTTGACATGTACATGGGTACCTTGGTCGCGTAGTGTATCTTGTAGACCAGGCCCATTGCAAGTTGCTGTACTCTGTCGTCTACTCTAAGCCATCCTAGGTTGTCAAAGTGGGCAGGGGTGAGGTGGGTTCTAGGAGTCAGGTCAAGTAGTAGTCTGACTAGCTTGTTTTGAGATGTTTGTAATTTGTTTTTTAGTGCCTTTGAGGTGCTTTGGTACCATGAGGTGCAAGCATAGTCATAGTACCCTTGAATGAGTGCTCCTGCTAGAGTCTTCAGGGTATTCTTGTTTACCAGAGAGGAGATCCGGTACAAGAATCGCGTTCGTTTGTTGACTTTTTTTATTACATTGGATGCCATTTTGTCACAGGAAAGATTAGCCTCTAGGATGGAACCCAGGTAGGTAATTTCATCTTTCCTTGTGATAATATTGTCACCCACTGTAACCGAGAAGCCGTCGGTCTTGCTGAGTTTGTTATTTGAACCGAAGAGAATGGACTCTGTTTTGCCCATGTGTAATGATAGTTTGTTGTCGGCGAGCCATATGCAGATTTTGCCTAGTTCCGAGCTGAGGGCTTTTTCAACCTGTAACTTGTTCTTGTCAGAGACCAGCAGGGCTGAGTCGTCCGCAAACAGGACTGTGGAGGATCAGAACCAGCCAGTAACTTAGACCTAGCTGGTGATCTGGAACCAACTAGAGATGGTCAGCTCCTCTCTTCAGGCTGTTCTGGAGATGAGACTGATGACAGTGATGCATGGGAGGAGAGTCTGAAACCTCAGTCAGGTTTAAAGACCCATGAACTCAAATCATCCAGTCACATCCGGTCCACACATTGTTGTAAAGTGTGTGGAGCATCTTTTTCTTGATGAGGTGTCTTTAATGTTGCATATTCACATTCATTCTAGTGATTGTGGTTTGTGTGGAAAACATTTAGATCCCACAGAGAGCTTTGAACTTCATCTTGAATCTCACAGGACATGTACTGTTTGTGGTAAAGAATTTACTACAGATATTGGATTTATAAGACATATGAGAAGTCACAGTGAGGAGAAACCATTTATTTGCAGTGATTGTGGAAAAGGGTTCAGTAGGCAGACACATCTGCAGACACACATGAGAGGTCATACTGGAGAGAAACTATTTAGTTTAGTTTGTGGAAAAGGGTTCAGTGATAAAGGAAGTATGAAGCAACACATGATAACTCATACAGGAGAGAAACCATTTAGCTGTTAAGTTTGTGGCAAAACATTTGCTAACCTGTTAAGCTGTAGCCCTATTTTCAGAAATTTCGCCTAAAGGTACATGCCTAAGTAAATGGAAGATTGCTCCACTTCTGCAAGGTCAATTTGCATGTTGATATCTTGGTATCTAGGAACATCTAGGGACCTGGGGGTATGTATTTCCAGTGTCAGAAATATTGTGTCTGTTACTAGGCTTGAGTACATTTTAATGAAGAAAAGGAGAATATAAATTATGATTTATTTTTGCATCTGTGCCGGTGAAAACATTGAGGTTCTTTTGATTTGGCTCACTGAGCTCATTCACCATATAAAGGCAATCATACGAACCGCAGTTGCCTTGAGGCTCCAGGTAATTGTTATGGTTTGACACCGACCCCAAACGCAAACGGCACAGAGAGAGTAGTTTCAGAGTTAGCCAAAATCTAGGGCTTGTTTATTTTACAGAGTAAACAGAAAGAACTTGGTGGAGAACAGAAACAAACTGGGAAACAAGCATGTGAGGAATGTTTGCTGCTCTGCAGCTTCTCCCGGGGGGGTTACGTTTGAGGAATCTGTCCGTGACGTCAGAGCCGCTCTGCAGAATCCTCCCAGCATGTACTCCGGGGTGGTGGCGGAACAGGGAGAGAGAGAGAGCGGGTTAGCTCAGTGAACAGTTGGAAACTGACAGGTGACAGGTGAAGTGACTTGTCCAAACAGATAAATCCAAGTGACAGAATCTTCGGTGTGAAACACACAGTGAGCAATGTCCAAACAATAAATCCAAGTGACAGAATCTTCGGTGTGAGACACAGTGAGCAATGTCCAAACAATAATGAATCCACGTGAATATCCAAAACAGGCAAAAAGGGTGAGAGACAGTCTGAACGAAAAACAGGATCTCTTCAGTGCTTTACACACACGAAAAATGATTGAGTCCAAAGACTGTCTTGCAAAAACTCACCAGAGCGCTGTGCGTGAAGCGAGCAGATCAAACAGGGCGAGCGCTTCGTAACGGGAAAAACAGGTTCTCCAAACGGAATACTCCTCGAGAGTCCTGGGAGGCAAAGCACAGGGAAAAGCAGCAACGGAAGGAAACGGCAAATGCAGAGAATATATCAGAACGATCCAACAACACTAAATGGGGAATCAGGGTATATAAAGCAAAAGGGATGCTTAATGACAAGCTGTGACAGCTGCGGGATGAGATTGACCATTGCTCCAGAAGTTCGACTTGTTTACATCAGTGGTTGGGGGAGCACCAATCAAACGCCATCTACAGGAAGAAGCGTGTGGAGAGGAGAATGCAATTAATTAACCGAAAATCTTAAAGGAACAGAGCGAGTGGGTGAGCAGCGGACAAAAACCTCACAGTAATGCGTTGTTAGTCCGACACGCTCCGAATTGCAATCCAAAAAGAAAAGATGACGCTGGTCCAATGTACTTTCAAAACAAACGGGATTTATTGGGAAGCGAGTCACAACAGCCCCAATAGCTGCCTACCACTATAAAACAAACAAAAAGGGTTATGTACATGAACTTAAACTGTCAATCAAATCAAATGCGAATTGAGTGCGGTCAAAAACTATATGGTACCGCTCCACCTGGGCCTGCGTGAACTCTAAATTACCTGCCATGTTATAGGAGTGGTTAGGGGGAGCGTGGGAAAAAAGGGGAGTTGACCAGGTAAGTCTCCATCTTGGAATTCATTGACAAATATTAATAAACAAATAAAAACACGAATACCATAATAAGCCACATTTCTAAGGGGGCAATAAAGTTACAATTTATCATCATAGGATTTGGCTCCTACACCCCGGCCTCTAATTGTTCTTGTAGACAAACGAAACAATTACAACTTTCAAAATATAAAAAAGGAGCCAAAATGTATAGTCCATTCAAAAATCAAAATCCAAGCAAAAAAATCTTCCATCTTCCAAGTTATCAGTAAGAGTGTATTAGTGAACGGGGGGGGTGTGTGTGTGTGTGTGTATGTGTGTGTTCTATGTAGGAGCCTCGAGCAGCAGACACAACTTTGTGATAGGTCTGCGAAGAGTGGTAGTCTGGGTTCTCACTTGAACCTGTCTAACCAGTCCTCTGGAGTCGGGCATGGTCTGTATGACCCGCCCCAGGATCCAGGAGTTGCGGGGGGCAGTATCATCAATGATGAGAACAATATCTCCGGTATCAAAGTTCCTTCTTTTCCGTATCCATTTTTGGCGTTCCTGTAACTCGGGCAGGTACTCCTTTGTCCATCTCTTCCAAAAAAGGTCGGCCATATATTGTACCTGCCGCCATCTGCGTCTAGGGTAGCAGTCCTCTGGTGTGAACACTCCAGGTGGTATAGAAGGTTTGGTGTTCATCAGAAGTAGGTGGTTGGGTGTGAGAGGTTCTAGGTCGTTAGGGTCATTAGAGGCTGTGGTGATGGGCCTGTCATTGATGATTGATTCTACCTCAAATAACAAGGTCTGCAGACTCTCTTCGTCAAGTGTCTGTTGCTGTAGAATAGCGCTGAGGACCCTTCTGACTGTCCGGATTTGTCTCTCCCAAACACCACCATGGTGGGAACCGGAAGGTGGATTAAAAACCCATGTGATGCCCTTTTTAAGTGTCTTTAATGTGGACCTCATCAAGGCCCTGGATGGCCTCTCTAAGTTCCCGCTCTGCTCTAACTAGGTTGGTTCCATTATCGGAGCGCATGAACTTGACTTGACCTCTCCTAGCAGTGAACCTTCGGATGGCATTTATACAAGAGTGTGTGTCCAATGAATGTGCCACTTCCAGATGCACCGCTCGTATGTTTAGACATGTAAAGATGACTCCATAGCGTTTAACGGTTTTTCTACCACACTTGGTCACAAACGGTCCAAAGTAATCGACACCAACATTGGTGAAGGGTGGTTCATCTGGGGTGACTCTCTCCGTAGGCAGATCTGCCATGTGCTGCTCACCTTTACTTCCACTCAATCTTCTGCAGGTGACACACTTAGCTATTAACTTCCGTATGGCTGCATTAGCACATGGGACCCAGTACTGTTGCCTGAGACGAGAAAGAAGATAATTCCTTCCACCGTGTCCAGTATCCTCATGTATCTGCCTGATGATGAGTTGGGTAACGTGATGGTCCTTAGGCAGAATAGCAGGGTGCTTAGCTTGTGCTGGCATGGCTGACCTGCTTAATCTTCCCCCTACTCTCAACACGTCGTCCTGAAGAACTGGACACAGTTTATGAAGATGGCTGCTACTTTTCACAGTGGAACCCCTTCTCAGTGCCATAATCTCTTCTGGAAAGGCTCTTTGCTGGCAAAACTTTATGATTTCCACTTCTGATTGCTGGAGTTCCTTTACAGAGAGTGATCCTTGGTTCGATTTTCCCTTCTGATTTTTCAGTTCATCTTTCCTTATTTTCTCATTTTTCTCATCCACTTTGGCTGTTTTTTCCATTGCTCTTTTCTCACACTTTTGTTTTAGTGCATCTTTGATCTTGAGCATCCAGGCAATCGCTTTTTTGAGTCTGTGCCACTCGGAGTAGTGAGAGATGAGCCTGCTAACAGTTTCCAGGTCCTGCTTTACAGATGTAGTATTCACAACTGCAGCTCTCTTGACCTCTGGATCATCTGCAGCAAGGGCTTGATCTGGCATGTCTGGCCAGTTAATCTCTGGCTGCATTAAGAAGCCTGGCCCTGAGATCCATGTTCTATTTTTTAGGAACATGCTTGTTGAGATGCCTCTTGATGCACAATCGGCAGGATTCAGTGCAGTACTTATATGTCTCCATTCGGAAACCTCAGAAGCTGCTCGAATGGCTGTGACTCTATTCGCAACGAAAGTGTGAAATCTGGTAGTTTCATTCTTAATGTATTTCAACACTGCTGTGCTATCTGTCCAGAATACGGAGCTCCCCTAAGTGGGACTTCCAGTTCAGCTTGCATCATCTTGTCCATACGAGCGGCTACTGTAGCTGCCGTTAGTTCCATTCGTGGTATGGTGACTGACTTCAGTGGTGCAACCCTGGCCTTACCCATGATGAAGGAACAGTGGATTTGATGTTCAATGTTTTCCAACAACAGGTAGGTAACAGTGCCATAACCAGTCTCACATGCATCGGAAAAGTGATGGAGCTGAGCTGAAACCACGTTTCCAAAACCCTGGGGTTTGATGCATCTCTTGACCTTGTAGTCTGATAGATGGTGTAGATCCATTAACCAGTGGTGCCATTTCTGAGCAAGGACCACTGGAATGCTTTCGTCCCACCCAAGCTTCATCCTGCTTAGCTCTTGCAGTAACTGCTTTGCCGAAAGAATGACGGGTGCCAGAACTCCCAGGGGGTCGTAGATGGAACTAACCATAGAAAGGATACCCCTTCTAGTAAGTGGTCTGTCTTGGATGGCTATCTTGAACTGCAGTGAGTCTGATTCAATGCACCACTGGATACCGAGTGCCCTTTCGACTGGCAACACGTCCTGATCCAAATCAAGGTATTTTATTTCCTTAGCTCTCTCCTCTTCAGGAATTGAGGCTATAACAACACGACTGTTGCTGACCCACTTGTTTAGTTTGAAGCCTCCTTTTGCACACAAGGCTGTGAGGTCTTGAGCAAGCGTCAGAGCTTGATCCTCGGTTGCCACTGACTTTAGACAGTCGTCTACGTAAAAATTCCTCAGCACTGTGTGTATGACTTCTGGTGTGAAGTCTTCTCTATGGTCCTTTGCACACTGCTTCAGAGCGTAAGTGGCACAGCTTGGGGAGGATGTAGCTCCAAATATGTGCACTACCATCCTGTACTCTTCAAGCTCTCCATCCAGATCTCCGTTTGGCCACCAAAGAAACCTCATCAGGTCTGAATCCTTGTCTGGGACTTTAACCTGGTAGAACATGGCTTCAATGTCTGCTATAAAGGCTACGGGTTCCTGCCGGAATCTGGATAAAACGCCAATGAGACTGTTTGTCAAGTCTGGGCCTTGTAAAAGCTGGTCATTCAGTGAGGTTCCTTGGTAAGAAGCACCACAGTCAAATACCACCCTTAGCTTCTTTTTCTTGGGGCTGTAAACTCCATGGTGCGGGATATACCAAGTCCTTTTGCTGCTGTCCTGTGAGCCTTTTTCCACTTTTATGGCATAGCCTTTATCCAGGATGTCGGCCATGAACTTGACGTAGTCCCTATGTAACTGAGGGGACTTGCTAAGTTTCCTTTTCAGGCCGAGGGCCCGCTGTTGTGCCACACAGCGATTATTGGGAAATTCAGCATCCTCCTTCCTAAGTGGTAGGCCTATGCTGTAGTGGCCATCCACCAGTTTGGCTGACTGGGAGACACGCTCTATGAAGACGTGGTCCTCTCTAGACATTTCAAGCTGCTCCTCCCTCTGTCGCTCGGGGAAATCATACTTGATTTGTTGCTGCAGAATCTCATCTAGCTGTACAACCGAAATTCTGTGTGCCATTACAGTCGACTGTCCACAGGGGGAGACAGAACCTTTTTTTAGGGGTCCATTGACGGTCGAACCCAACATTGTTTTAACGGCGTATGGACCATCTCTCTGGCTGTTGATAACCATCCATGGTTCCATGGCCTTTGGTACATTGGTTCCGATTAACAGGCCAATGTCAGCATCAATGTGACGGAGACGTACCTGCTGCAAATATGGCCACTGATCCACGTATTCCTGAGTGGGAATATGGTCTTTGGTCACAGGTATTTTCTTCTGCGTGTAGACAGCGGGGAGTTCCACTAGTGTGTTGTCGTCCATGCCACATACCTCCATTCCACAGACCACGGAGGTACTCACGACTTCCTCTTTATTCATGGTTTTGAGAAGGATGTCTGTACTTCTTCCTGAAACCTTGAGGTCTCGGAGAAGAGCTTCTGTACAGAAGGTGCCGGTGCTTCCTGAGTCCAGAAAGGCATAAGTTTGTATCATGCGATTACCCTTCTTCATTTTCACCCTCACTGGCACTATGGATAACATGCAGTCAGGCTCCCCGGCCCCTGTGTGGGTCTCGCCGTCTCCAGTTATAAATGCACTGGTAACAGTCTGTTCCCTATTTTTATTTTCTTTACCACCGTCGACCTGTTTATGTATGTGGAGTATGGTAGGGTGCCTCAGTGAACACACTCGACAAGTCACTTTCTGTGTGCATCCCTTGCTCATGTGTCCATATGACAGACAGCCAAAGCACACTCCTTTGCTTTTCAAGAAATCCAACTTTTCCTTTTGTGGCTTCTTGTCCAGTTCTCTGCAAAGGTCCAAACTGTGCTCTCCCTGACAGAACAAACATGGCTTGAGGGCGGCTGGTGAGGGCCTTCCAGTAACTCTCTTAACGGGTGAGACGCTGGTAGTAAAACCACTCTTCCTCTCCCTTGGTGTACTTGGTCGATATGGAAGTGGTCCTGATGTTCTCCCTGAAGAGGTGGGTGTTTCCTTTAGGTTCCCAAACAAAGGATGTGACATGATTCTAGCTTGGTGATCAATGAAATTAACTAGATCATTAAATCTAGCTCTCCGTCCACTTTTCTCTTGTAGGTCACATGCCAAGCCTCTCCACCTCTCTTTCATTTTGTATGGCAATTTAGAGAGAATGGCTCTCATTGTGGTTGGATTATCCATCTCCTCCATGTACTCAATGCTGTCCATCGTTTTACAGCATCCAGTTAGAAAGACTGAATATGCTTGTAGGGCTTCAGCATCTTCAGCTTTGACTGCTGGCCAGTTCAGGGCTTTATCAATGTGAGCTGTTGCAATCTGGTACTCGTTGCCATAAAACTTCTTTAGGAGCCTTTTGGCCTCCGTGTATCCTATTGAGGCGTCCATATGTTGGCAGCTCCGTACCACTTCTCGGGGTTGCCCCATGGTAAACTGCTCCAGGAAATACAGTCTGTCCTTGCAGTTTTCAGTTCTATCCTCAATACCATGCTCGAATGCACGTATAAAGAACCTGTATTCTAATGGATCCCCTTTAAACGTGGGTACGCTGAGAGGTGGTGAGGATGATAGTCTTTGCTGTTTCACCAGTACTTCAGTTATACTATTCTGATGTTGCATGACGTCGACGATCCTGCCCATGTCGGGTGTTTCCCTGTATCCTTCTAGAGTGACAGCACCATCGTGTATGACGGCTCCATTTTCATGCTGTTTCGCAGATCCTCCATGGCTGACCCTTAAGCAGACATTCCAATTTGGGGCTGTTGTGACGTTTCCTTTCGTCTTACAACAGGCTCCCCTCCTATGTTGCTTGGTCTTGGGTAAACAGGGTGATATACAGTTTGAACTCTTTCTGGTAACAGGCTGCTGTGTCTGTTCAACTGTGCAAGCTGAGCAGATGGAGTAAGAGGCTGGAATTCCACATCATACACATCTGAATTTGTGATGGGTAATGTTGTGATGACATCAGTGGAGGTGGGCGTCATTGCCTCTCGAATAACCTTTTTTGAGGCTTCCTTAGACCTTTCCCTTTCATCGAAATATTCATTAATTCCATCGCCTGGTCTATTGTCCATCTCATGAATGTTCTCATATTCTGTAAAAACATTCAGTTTAGCACTGGTGGTTTGTATTTCAGTTTGCAGTTCCAGCTGCTCCCTTTTGGCCTTTACGTCTTTGATCCACAACGAACATCCACTTTTTACTTTACCTCCTTCCTTGTTGCGCTTAGAAGTTGTCCGTCGGCTTTGTCAGCGGAAGTTTTTGACAATATAAAGGCAATCATACGAACCGCAGTTGCCTTGAGGCTCCAGGTAATGCGTTGTTAGTCCGACACGCTCCGAATTGCAATCCAAAAAGAAAAGATGACGCTGGTCCAATGTACTTTCAAAACAAACAGGATTTATTGGGAAGCGAGTCACAACAGCCCCAATAGCTGCCTACCACTATAAAACAAACAAAAAGGGTTATGTACATGAACTTAAACTGTCAATCAAATCAAATGCGAATTGAGTGCGGTCAAAAACTATATGGTACCGCTCCACCTGGGCCTGCGTGAACTCTAAATTACCTGCCATGTTATAGGAGTGGTTAGGGGGAGCGTGGGAAAAAAGGGGAGTTGACCAGGTAAGTCTCCATCTTGGAATTCATTGACAAATATTAATAAACAAATAAAAACACGAATACCATAATAAGCCACATTTCTAAGGGGGCAATAAAGTTACAATTTATCATCATAGGATTTGGCTCCTACACACCACCTTCTTGAGATCAAGTGTAAACAATTATCTAAGCAAATGAATAAAGGGAAGATGATTGAACAGAAGGATTTGTAGATACAGTAATAAATGATAATCGATTTCAATTATGAATTATTTTTTACCTTGAACTTGACCTTGACCTTATTATGGCCAACTCATACATCTATGGATAGGGAAAAGGCTCTTCTTTCCAATGGTAGGGTTGAATCTGGATTTAGTCATTTCCTTGCGGTTTTACGATAAAAGAGATATAATTAGCATTTTTTCGATAAATTCGTATTTCCGATAAATCGTATAAAACATCGGTAAAAATGAAAAAATACACTTTGACTACTGTTTTGATAGGGTTATGGTCTTTACTCTTGGCAAAAAAAATTTATAAAAAAAATAACATAATCCTCTTGACATCCAAGGGCCCACATGTGGGCCCTCATGAGGACGATTCGCGATGCCACTTTGCCGACCTCTAGTGGCTCAGGTGTGCATTTCTTTTAATATATATATAGATAGAATTAAAGCCCTATTTGTTGCCTGTCGGTTGCCCTTTCAGGTGACAAAATCCGTTCAGCGGTTCTCGAGTTACATGCCGATATGTGAGGCGTGCCCCAAAGTATGCAAAAGTACACATTACCACCCCGACTCCCGGGGCTCTAGCTCCGTCAATCATTTGGCGATCTCGAACATCTTTGCACAGGGTTGTAGCCAATGAGTGTGGCTTTCCAATGATACCATGATATGATAATACGGTCTCTATTGATCGTTTTATGATCAAGAAAAGCATAAGATATATTTTTTTTTTGCATTAACTCTTTGGAATAACCTGCCTCAAAACCTCTGCTACATTTACAATAGATTCACTTTTTAAATAATAATAATAATAATAATAATAATAGATTCCATTTGTACCACACTTTATATTTGCGAGAATCTCAGAGTGCTACAGGAGATAGACAAAAAGTTAAATGAATAAAACAATTAAAATGAATAAAAACAATTAAAATGACTAACAACCAATGAAATGGAAGAACATAAGAGTAAAATAAAATTAAAATAATAATAAAATGAATAAAAGTAAAAAGAAAAGTAAAAGAAAGATTCAGGCAAAAGCCTTGTTAAAAATTGTTTAGGCCCCTTTTAAAAGCCTTGACGGATTGTGGTGCTCTCAGGTGGATGGGGAGAGCATTCCATAGTCTGGGTGCGGCAGAGCAGAAGGCGCGATCGCCCATGGTGTGCAGCTTAGTCCTGGGGGCTTTGAGGAGGTAGGCTGTGCCGGAGCGGAGGGAGCGTGAGGAGGACTGGGGGGTGAGGAGTTCCTTGAGATAGGCAGGGGCACCACCGTGTACGCACTGGTGAGTGAGGAGGGATACCTTGTACTCAATCCTGTGTTCCACGGGGAGCCAGTGAAGGGATCTGAGGGTGGGGGTGATATGATCATATTTGCGCACCCTCATCAGGATCCTAGCAGCGACATTCTGAATGGTTTGCAGTTTTTTAATGCTTTTACTAGGGATCCCGATGAGGAGTGCATTGCAATAGTCCAGCCTGGAGGAAACAAAAGCGTGGACGAGTTTCTCGGAATCTGCCAGGGTGAGTGAGGAACTGAGTTTAGTGATGTTTCGGAGGTGAAAGAAAGAGGTCTTGCAGAGGTGTTTGATGTGTGTTTCATATGTGAGGTGGGGGTCCATTTTCACGCCCAAGTTGGTGACAAGGGTGGAGAGGGGAATGTCCTGACCGGAGAAGGAGATGGTGGTGATGGTGGTTGACCGGACCTGGTGTGGGGTACCGATCAGCATGGCTTGTGTTTTGGAACTGTTGACCTGGAGAAACCTGTGGTTCAACCACGCCTTAGTCTCCTCCAGGCAAGCGATCAGTGTGGGGGGTGGGTGTCGTCAGCGTAGCAGTGGAACAACACACCGTGCCGGCCGATGATGCGGCCGAGGGGGAGCATGTACAGGGTGAACAGTAGGGGGCCGAGGACGGATCCCTGGGGGACACCGCAGGTGACAGGGTGGTTGGAGGATGTTGCGCCTCCAAGGGACACACTCAGTCCGACCAGCCAAGAGGGACTGGAACAAGCCAAGGGCTAGGTCGCGGAGTCCGACATTGGAGTGGAGACAGTCCAGTAGGATGGAATGATCCACCGTGTCGAAGGCTGCCGATAGGTCGAGAAGGACCAGAATGGATGGGGTTCCAGCATCCGCCGCCATCAGAAGGTTGTTGTGTTGGTTACCCTGACCAGGGCTGTCTCTGTGCTGTGCGCAGAGCGGAACCCAGACTGGAACTTCTCGAAGATGTTGTTGTTTCTGAGGTGTGCTTGGAGCTGCTTCGCAACTACCTTCTCCAGCACCTTGTAGAGGAACGGGAGGTTGGAGATGGGCCGGTAGTTGACGAGGGCCTCTGGGTCCAGAGTGGTTTTCTTCAGGAGGGGGGTAATGATGGCAGTTTTGAGGGCAGGCGGAACATGGCCAGCCTGCAAGCAGAGGTTGATGGTGCTGGTCATAAGGGGACCAATAGTGCGGATGTTGGCTTTCACCAGGGCTGTGGGGAGGGGATCCAGAGCACACGTGGATGACTTCATCCTCCCGATGATGGCCTCGACCTCACGCTGCGTGGTGTCGCTGAAACAGCGGAGGAGCTGGGAGACTTCAGGCTGTAAGACAGCAGGTGGAGCAGGTGAGGAAGAGGAGCCGGGGAGGAGAGAGCGGATGCCCTCAACCTTGGCTGTGAAGAATGACATGAAGTCATTACACCGCTTCTCAGTGGTCTCTCTGTGTGCCCGGGTTTGGGGTTTGAGGAGGTGGTGTATGGTGGAAAAAAGCTGTTTAGAATTGCCGGGGCTATTGTTGATGATGTTGGAGTAGAACCGTGACCGAGCGTCCTTCAGGGCTTTGGAGTAGGCCTTTTGGTGCTCTCTGTAGACCTCTCTGTGCACGGTGAGTCCCGACGCAGTGAGGCGTCGCTCAAGGACACGGCCAGCCACCTTCATCTCCCTCAGCTCGCTGGTGTACCATAAAAATTATCTTAAATTGTATTTAACACTGTAAAGTATTTTGTTTTGTTTGTTTTCTGTTGTGCTTGCATGTAATTTTAGCCATCTTAATTGTTAGTTTCATTATGCATTGTGTGTTGAGTACTGACTTTTAATCATTTTGCAATAATAATTGTTTTTGTATGTTTTTTTGTGTGGACCCCAGGAAGACTAACTGGTTGCTATGGCACCAGCTAATGGGGATCCGTAATAAAATCAAAGTCCACTTTTAAATATTGTATTTTGTAATATCATTCTTGTATTGTGGTATATTTCAGGCCTGTTACTGTACATTTTAACTAATTGGAGGGTGGCGGGGGGAAGCAGATGAGGGAGGGGTAACTAGTACCAGGAGGTGGTCCCCTGTGTTCACGTTGGACCAGTGATGGTCGGTTGCAGTGCTGGTTGATTGTGTGCATTGTTTGATGTGCAGTGCCTCTTGTAGAGGGTGTAGTGTTAGCATGCCGTGTTTAGTGGTGTGCTCTAAAGCTAGTCTCTGACTTTTATCGCCACTTACTTACGTCCTCATATAAGGTCCTTCCCCTAGACTCGGTTTGGAGGAAGCATATCCCAAACCTGGAAGTAGATTTTGATTGGGATGCAGTCTGGGGAAATGTTCGGCTATCATCACGCAACCCAGATCACCAACAGATTCATCTTAATTTTGTTCATAGGACTTACCTGACCCCTAGACGATTGCACCTAATGGGTCTCAGACTGGACTCTCAATGCTCCTTGTGTTCAAACGATGCTATTGGTACATATATGCATATGTATTGGGAATGCCCTCCTGTCAAGACTTTCTGGGAAAATGTCACCCCTCAATTATCAGAATTTTTGTCTCTGACCATACCGACACTGCCTTCTGTATTGTTGTTGAATGATGTTTCTCAGTTATCGACATCTGTACATGTAAAGAGACTCATTTTGGCGGGTCTTACGGCTGCCAAAAAGTTGATAGCGTCACGCTGGATTCAACCAGATAAAATGTGCCGGAAGGTATGGGTTCTCACCTATCTCGATGTGATTTATCTAGAGATATCCACTGCACAAATTTTAATGAAGTGTTAATGAAGCCAGCATAGCAGTCTGGGTAGCTGTGGTGGATAAGATAAAGGAACGCATATAAATTTGGAATTTTCTGATGTTGAATGAAGTAGTGGATGTATAGTCCAAGTGGGGGTCCTGAGGGGGGGGGGGGGGGGGGGAAGAGCGAGCAAGAGCCCATGTATTGTATTTATTATTATTATGTCTTTTAACACTTTGAGTGCCGGGACACGTCTTCTCACGTCTTTGCTGGCCATGCTAAAGTTGCCGGGGGACGCTGTACAGCGTCCTTATATCAATATTTCAAAAATCTGCGATCGGATTCATAATGTCCCTCCGCTGGCCTGAGATCCACCAGCAGGACCCACTGAGCTCTCTGGCGGTTCAGGAGCGCCATCTGGTGGCCGATCGGCGCAACCGCTTAACAGGAAGCGCAGTAGAGGTTTTGCTAGACGTCCGTATTGCTTCCGGCCACTCGGTACATGTCCCGTGACTCTAGCTCGTCACACTACATAGCGATCGATTGCCAATAACTCGATAAACAACATGATTTGGACGTATATACCATTATACAAGCTGGAGATGGACCGGGTAATAATATATCCCATAATGATAAAATTTCTACTCGACGATGATCGCCCAACGGCGCGCGGAGACTGGGGTGAGTTTCAGCGTGTAACGTTACCGTCTTCGATAATAACTGATATTATCAACATTTGACCCACATTAGATGATTGGTATAACGCTGCCCACGGAATTATAAACGCCCCCTCGCCCATCCGGTCAACATCAGATGACGTGTAGTAACTTCTAGAAGTACGTCTAGTTGGAATTTTTTATATCGCGCTGATTGCCATCAAACTGTATTTCATCATCAATATAATGCATTTGGGGCTATATATCACGTTCTGGAGAAAGCTGCAGAAAGAGATGAAAACATACTTATACATTAGACCATACTTTACTATGAATATGTGAATGAAAAAGTTTAACGTTGCTACACAATGAACAATACATATAGGACTTTGAATGGGCCCTAATAATGGCAATGTAGCAATAGAATTTAAAAAGTTATAGCCCTGCAAAGAAGGGGACTTTCTCCATAGACAAATAGCGCTGGCAATCTATGGTATATCATTAATTTAACCTTAGGCAACCAAAGTGTTAATCTACTTTCATTCTGATTTAATTACTGGACTGTCATTATTGTTATTACTATTTCTGTTATTGTCCTGTGATTTATCATTGATTATTACTGTTACTGTATTGTTTGTCTTGTTTCATGTTAAAAAAAGGGAAAATAAAAAACATTTGTTAAAAAAAAAAAAAGCTGTCAATTGTAGATTTGATAGTGTGGAGAGGAACAGGTGACTGTCAGTTTCTACATCAGTCCCTGATAGTATATCACTCCAGTCAATTCCATGTACCGATTGCTGCTCCAAAGTGACCTTGGTCAGCCTTAGGGATTCTGAGGTAGGTCTGCTTTTTGGTGGTAGTCAGATTAAATCCATTCTTAGACAGTTTTCTAGATACAAGCGTTAAGGTCTGATAGGCCAGTGACTAAATGTAATGATTTAGTAATCCTCTGGCTTGTTAGTTGTTACTAAACACTAGGTCGATTTGGGTCTTATCCTAGTTGTCCCTTTAATCATCTGAACCAAATCTAATTTAGTTGTTAGTTTGAGGGCTTTTCTATCTTCCCAGTTTATGTTGAAATCTCCCATCAAAAGTACTTCTTTATCAAAGTTGCACTATCTAAGTATGGTGTTCAGCTGGTCAGAAACTATAGCTTTGGAGTCTGGTGGTCGGTACAGCCCTAGGAGGGTAAAGGACATTTGGGGAGACACTCTCATTCCTTATCTGAAAAGTGGATCTGGGTACAGTGGATGTTATCTTTAACATAAAACATCACACCTCCCCATCTCCCTTCAGGTCGCTCTAAATATATTATAGCCAGGTAGTCAGAGCAGCAGCTGTCCTGTCTAGCAAGAATCCTGGAACCACTGAGGATGGGTGGGTTTATCTTTCCGTTTGTCTGTTGTCTTTTTAACTGGGGGGAAAGGAAAAGCTGTACCTTTTGGAACATTTGACACTTTATACATTTCCAATAAAATATCTGGACATTTCAGTTCTGAAAACATGATTTTTTTATTTATTTATCTGTGGCCGTTATTAAATGTTGATTCAATGTAATTTCTCACTCGAAGACCCATGTGATCGGAATTCAAGGTTGAACAGTTTTAACACTATTTTCCTAAAAGATTTACCTGATTTTAGATTCTACTTTGGCTTCATGTATTTTTGGTCTCGACTTTTTACCTGGAGCAATCTTTTCAACTGAATGTACATGTTTGACCTCGTAAGAGCTCGTTTATAAAGTAATTAGATTTATTTCTTAGTGACTCATCAGGATAAATAAACAATGACAATGGAGTTTTGAATTCTCACATTCTTACAATTTAGTGATTTAGCAGAGGCTTTTATCCAAAGCGACTTAGATTGTGAACAGCATGTCACCAGGAGGTACATCTGTGGCAGCTAAGGGTCAGTGGCATTGTTCATCAAATAATATCAAGCTTGAGTGTTACACTCTGAGTGCATAGTAGTATAGACATATTAGCAAGATGGGTAGTAGTACAATATTTTATTTCTTTATTATTTCAGATATTGTTTGAAGAGGTGTTTCTAGTCAACGGCAGAACATTTTCAAAAAATTACCATTGTTGCAAGATGAAGCCATTCATACAAAGTAGGTTAAGATGTAATGTTTTATTTTCATACTTCCGAGTTAGTTACTTCCAATACATCAATTCACACCTTCCCACTTACCTTGACGCTTACAACTCATCCATATTATTAGCATATCATACATTCTAATGAGTTTAAAAGTTGGGATGACAAGTAAATATGAATGGATGTTCTATCATCAGAAAGTAAACAATTTGTTTAGATGTTAATTGATTGAATTTACAGGGTTTGTACACCTTTTCCAAGGCAAACTGCAAGCACTTTTCAAGGTGCATTTTCAAGATTTTCAATGATTATTTCACTTCTTCCATCACATTAAATCAGATGTTATTGTGCTATAAAGTTATAAACAACCAAAATTATGTAGACTTGGCATCATATATAACCTGGCTGAGCCGATGTGTTATGCAGTAACGTACTGTCGTGTATGTCATAAATGACATGATGAATTGAAAATGGGGGACCCTGATGTAAACAAGACGAAAGTATTGCTCTGGTCTGCATCCCCTTAACAATTGTGTGCATTGAGCCGTACTGTATTGTACCCATTCTGCAATCTGTTAATAAAGTTTTCAATCAATCAATCAATCAAACGTGACGAGCCAGGCCAATTTTAGCATGTTAATTTATGGAATATGCAATCTAACAGCTAACGTGAACTTTACAGTAAATTACATGGATAATAATGTTAAGGTAGTTAGTTCATTCCTGTAGGTAAACAATCACTCAAATAATCACCAGATAAAACTTCAATTTCAATCAAATATTTAATGAACATTTGCAAAATAAGAGAACAGACTTTGAGGTAGGCAGTCAATCAGCTCCTGGAGCCTTATGTATGTATGTAATGTATACAAAATGTATACAAAATCAAACACTTTTACTTTAAAAGCAAAACATATCTCCTTGAGAAAAAACTGCATCGAACAACACAAAATAGTGCAAACAGGCTGTGGTAAATTAAATATTTACTCAATATGTGCAAAATAAGAAGTCTTTGAGGTAGGCAGTCAATCAGCTCCTTGAGCCTTAAAAAATCAAACACTTTAAAAGCAAAACATATCTCCTTGAGAAAAAACTGCATCGAACAACACAAAATAGTGCAAACATTAATTAAATATTTACTCAAAATGTGCTAAATAATAAGTCTTTGAGGTAGGCAGTCAATCAGCTCCTTGAGCCTTAAATTTATACAAAAGCAAACACTTTGTATTGTGCAAAAGAAAAACATATCTCCTTGAGAAAAACACTCCATCGAACACAAAATAGTGCAAAAAATATAATTGGCCTAGTTAGGCCAAATAGGGCAGGGCCTATTAGGGAGTGTCCTTCAGTTCCTTGAGTTTGTCGGTTAGCTGTTTCTCCACAGTCTCTAGACTTATTTATTTTTCTTTTGCAGCTCTTCGAAGGCCATTGGACTTTGAGATGAAGCTCAATTTCCCTATAGACTCAGCTTTTTCTGCATTGGCATCAGCAGACTTCAGGAGGACCCTTATATCCTCCTCCATTCTCTTTTTTTTGGCCTTTATCTCTGTTATCTCCTCCATTAGTCCTTTCCTCTTCTGTGCCTTCTGCTTATCTTGCTTTAGACGTTTTTGGTCATCAAGATACATGTGATACTTCTGCCTGGCAGCAGCTGCAGAGAGGAGTAGCTCCTTTGTGTAGGCTATGTTGAGCAGCCCTCCAACACTCTGCACATGGTCATGAATAACCCGCTGGGCAATCAATGAATGCTCTTTGAGGTTCTCCACCATCACTTCTTTGTTGACCGAAAACCCTCTCTCGACAGTGGCTTGACCGTGTGAAAGGATCAGGAGGAGTTTTATTACTCCCCATAGATGGCGCCACTCTGCTTTGTTGGATAAACATTCATGATAGAATTCATCCAACCTTCCACTTTCTGGGTTGAAGTTCCTAAAGGGATCTGACACTGACATCAAGCTGTAGTAATAGAAGTGACCAAACTCCCTCAGAATCTCATCACATGATTTCTCTTCAATGCGGCCAGTTTCAACAAGGAGCCGCAGACAAGTGGTGAGTTTCCGGGTGCTTCTCTCTTTGCTCTTGATGAGCTCGCTAGGATCCAGGACAGAGATGCTTCTAACAAGAGGATACTTGAGTGGAGCCTTTTCAAAAAGCTTGGAGACCATCTTCAGCAAAAACACCTTACAGTTCTGCCTGAACTCCAGCCTCAGCCTCTCAGCATGAGTTCTTCTTCATGTGCTCCTGCAGAGCTCGCTCTGTGACAAATCCCACACTCAGTTTGGTGACATCCATGTGGTTGACTGGGTCAGCATAGTCAACTTGGAGAAGCTTCACTGTGGTAGTTGCGTCCTTCATGACACTGGGCTTGATGAACTTCTCCATTAGACTCCTCAGCATATTGGTGAGATCCACACTCATAAACGGCAGCATGGGTTTGTCGGTCTGGTATAACTTCAAAAATGGTGTTATTTCCCTAGCCACCATTAGAAAGAAATTGAGCTTTGCTGGGAAGAGGTCATCTTGAACAATCATCTGAGCAGTCTTGAAAGACTTAGTAGATGGTTCTGTTACCATTTTCGTTTTGGCTGCATTAATGTACATTTTCAGAGAAGGCAAAATCTCTAGTGCACGCTCAGCCACCTCCACATTTTCCAGCCATCGATGACTACAGAAGTCAAGAGGGAAGGACGAGGAACCAGTGACTGCTGTATAGTCCTCCCTACGAGCTGGAACATCTTTAAATAGCCATTTAAGGCTCGACAGAGCATTTCCTAGCTCCCAGTCTGTGGATGCACAGCCTCCTCTGAAGGAATTGTGTAGTATATGCAAACCACAGCTTCCTACATTTAGCATTGTCTTGCCTGTTTGTTCTTCTATGTTTTGCTGGGCCAGGGAGAATAGCTTCCAGTTAACATTTGGGCCATCCATAGACAGCTGAATCAGGTTTTGGAAGCAGATATCCGAACACACTGCCTCAACCTTCTCATGTATTTGTTTTGCGGTGTGATGGCCCATGAAAAAAGATGTCAGATACCTTGAGTTTACTTGATTATCATCCCAGAATCTCATGTGCATGTCAAGCTGGCATTTCTTCATTTCCCGATTTAGACTTTCATCAAACAGAAGTACATATCCAGATTCTTTCTTGGCTTTGGCCTTCATCAGGGAAGAGAAATGAGGAGCTATCCCAAATGTGGTGAGGTATGCCACTTTATTCTCCCCACAAGTAAATTGTTTTGCTATCTCACTGTCAGGAAACATTGTTTGAAACATGGCCCCCATGACATTACATGAATGGTAGGAATAGTGGCTGGTTACTGCTTTTGTTGCCCAGCATATTTCATCTTGAAGTGTTGGATTAGAGGTAACAAATGATTTAATGGTGCCTGTGGTGTTGCTGGTTGACTGGTTCTTGGATGAGCCTGTGGATGGTAGAGGGGCAACTCCACTGCAAGCTACTCCACTGGCTGCTTCCACTGTACTGGCTCTCACTACACTGCTGCTTGTTGATGTGGATGTAGCTGTGCTGCTTGATGCATTGCTTGTCTGCTGGAAATAATCCACTAATGCAGGACCTGGAATTTGATGCTTCTTCCCTAAATTAAAAGGAGCAACATCATGTTATAAATAAAAAAAAAAGTGTTTTATTTATTTCACTGATTCTTGAGAGTCGGGACAAAACACTTTTAAAATATTATATTTTGAGAATGCACACTATATTAATTAGAGTTATATATTCATGTAGAGAAAGGTGTGAGCTATTTAACCATGTAAAGGTGCTGGCTCTACATAGAAAAACATTTTCAACAAATTCACATGTTTCCCTTTGAAACTTGATTTGTGTTAACTCCGTCAGACACACAAAAAAGTATATAATTCTAATTATTCCAGTCCAACAAGAATCTAAAGTTCTGAAGTATGTTGTAATAGTGTTTAGTTACTCTGGTATGCAATAAAATATAATATATAAACCTCAGGTGTAATTTCACACTATTCTGAAAACCCAGAGTTAGAAATATTAGCATTTTCAAACTTTGTTTTTAATTTTGATATGATAAAAAAAAGATCATTAAGTAAATAAGACACAAGAGGATGAAGATCTAATGCTCCTTTATTACTTAAACAACATAAACTGAAGAAGGAATTTGTATTTTCCCCAAGATTAACAAAAATAAATATCTGACGGTGTTGACAATGATCTGACGGTGTTGACGAGAAACTGACGGAGTTGACAAAATTGGATTTGAATCTCTGCAACATTTTTTAAACAGATGGAAGTGACAATAATAAGAACTAATAACTCCTTGTCTTATACTGAACATTTTGTTAACTCAATTGTAATAAACAACAAACTTTACATACACTGTTTCCAACTATTACAAAATGCACCGTTTCCAACAACAAAAACAGTAATGTAGAACAGGACCCCTTTCTTCTCGTCCCTGTTTTCATCTACCTCCTCTACACCACTTCCTGATCTCCACTTTCTCACCCACTTCTCCTCTTCCTTTCCTTCTGCATTTCTGATTAGTTTCACTATGATGTCTTGAACTGGGCAGAAACAGACATCCTTCTTGCCACATTTGGGCTGAACCACATTTCTGTTGGACCATGGGGATGCAGAAATTCCACTTTCACATCTTGTTGCTCATTATCCACATCGATGGTCTTGGCTAGCCACCAGTGGTCATCATATACTACTGCTAACCATTACTCCATTACTAAGGCTGCTAACAGTCGTTACTGTCACCGTACCCTCAGGACCTTTCAAAGGTTCTTCGTCCAACTCCTCCATTACATCTTCCATCTCCATACCCTCTTCCATCTCATTTTCCATCTCCTCCCACAACATGGCCAGAGGTCTCTTCTTCTCCGTGTATCACTCTGCTGTTCTCCTGGGTTGCCATGGTAATAGGAGGTAGCTGGGCAGAAGCACTGGCAATCCAACATCTCGCTGCAAAAGCAGGATAGTTGTCTGTTGTGGATCCTGTCCTTATGTGCGATGATCTGGTGTATTTGTCTTGTTGAGGGAACCGGTTTGAGAGGATTCATGAGAAGTGTGTCGTATCTTTACATGTCTTCTTCCACAATATGATACAGCTGAACACCATTCAGACTGTTTGAGACCTTTTTGAAGAATATGTGTCCATCCGTCACATAATTTCCTCTCAGGACCAGGTTGTCAGCTGTTCTTTTTACTGTTCCGCCAATGCCGTCTGGTGCGCCCCTACCATGAGAAGTGGGGAAGAAGTTCCACGTTGTCCTTTTAAACCCCAGTGTAGGTGGGATACCAGACAGAAGAAAAAAGTTCTTCTTGTTCTTGTTTGCTTGGACCATCAGACCAAAAGTGCACGGTGGTAACCTGTGGATATTTTGTCTTGATATCTTTTAGGACTGGATCCATTTGTGTCCAGATTGCTGCAGCATCCTGTCTCTTTGACTCTGACAGTGTGCAAAACCCTGCCTTTCCACCCTTAGTGTAATACATTCTGGTATGGAGTGTTATCTGTGGCAGATTTTGTCCGAAATGGCAGGCCTGAACTTCAGCTTTATATTTGAATTTCTAGGATTCTGAAAAGTCAACATGGACGATTGCTGTACTCTCATCACAGGACTCAATTGTGTTGCTGTATTCTTTTGACTGGTTTCGCAATGAACACACATGTGTTGTGGTTTCCTTTCTGAGTTTTTGCTCATCGAGTTTGATGAGCAATGAAAGGCTGCCTCGGTGTTCGACGAGCTTAGTGTTCATGTCGATTCCATTGCATGTGTCTTCTTGAACTCTCTCCCACTGCCTCCATTGAACATCGATTTTGTCTTGCTCTTGGGTTGTAACTGTACCTTTGTTTAGACATTGTGAGCAGGCGCGAAGAAGGCAGGCCTCACTTGCTGGAGAGCAACAAACTAATTGAAAACTGTCATCCAGTTTGTTTGACTTCACAACACCAGACATTTTAAGGACCTCGAGCATTAAGCATGCATTTTCATGTATTTGACACAGACATGTCTTCCGATCAGATGCTTTTGGTGCTGTGACATAGAAGGGCCTCAGAGCACAGAATGAAGAATAGCTCAGCTTTACAGTGGGGTTCTTAATCTGGAATTCAGTGTGGAGGTTGAGCATGGAGTCTAGCAGGATCATTATGTGCCGCTTGATCTTGTTCCTGGTGACTGTGTCAGTCTTATCCGTTGTCACACGTGTAGAGTTCAGGAAGAAATCCTGAACAGTCTGTGTTATACCCTGTATTAATGTTGGCTTTTTCTGAGGCTGCTCCTTTTCTCTCATTAACTTGTAGGTTAACCCAAACTCTTTCATTTGTTGAAGAAGACGATACTTTTGCCTGATGACACACTCAGTGCTGGTTTTTGGCGCCATGGGCCAGGAGTTTGTTTGTCTTCAGCTCTCTTCTGGGGATGTTGTGGAATAGAAGGGTCTTTTGGATTTTCGGATTCCTTACTTTGCTTCCTGATAGCATCTTCTTTGTTTCTGTGCCTGGAGAGTCCAGTGGTGATGTATTTGTAGCCTTTTTTTTTTATCATTTCATTATTGTTTTTATCAGGTTGTTTAGTTGCTTTGTTACATTTGTAATATTCTCTTTCATAGTTTTTATTTCTCTTGAATGCCTTTTTCGCATTTTACTTCGTTGCTTTTCCTGTCTGAGAGACTCCCTGCACTGTCTGGCATTGTTATCTAGAATATCCTGATCTGATTTTTATCCGATCCTGATTTTTCTTGAACTCTACACTTGTGACAACTGATAAGATTGAGACAACTGACTCAAAAATATTATCCTGTTGATCACTCCATACCATAATGTATTACACTATGGATGGAAAGAGTCAGATAAAGGATGATGTAGCAATCTACAGTAGACACACATGGACCAGTCCTATATTAAGAATTATTATAAAGATATTAAGATGAAATATCCACAGTTTACCACCGTTCACCTTTGCTATGATGATCTAAGTAAACAGTATAAGAACAAGAATAACTGTTTTCTTCTGTCTTGTATCCCTACTGGGTTATGAAATTTTACATCAATCAATCAACCACGCAGACAAGTGATATATTTATATTTATGTGCTGGGAAAGTAAGACAATTATTCAATAAGCAGACCACAGCCCGCCCATGCTCTAAAAGTCAGAAGTGTATTGTAATGCATGCTATTATATGCACACTTCTGTGCAGATACAACTCTGAAATAACATTTAAGTTTATAGTATAATAATAGCATATTATGAGGTTATTGATGAATTTGTCAACTCCGTCAGCTTACACGTCAACTCCGTCAGACACAAAATCTGACGGAGTTGACAAAAAGGCACACATTTTCCCTCCAAGCCTGTATTGTGCACTGCAGCTAGCTAGTTTTTTGGCAGTTGCTAGCTGTCTTAATAATCTCACTGAAACACTTGAATTCAATCCACTATTGTTTTTTAAAAGTATAATAACGGAGAGATGGTGTTGACATGTTCCAGCTGTGACCATAGGAATATTGACATTGTTTGTCTAAAATATCAAAACGTATCAAATTTACCAGACCATGTGTGGTAGTGTTGCATTCACCACAGGCAGGAAAAGGAAAAGGGGTCCTCAGGGATAGAGCTGGCCATGCTATTGCCTGATTTAATTAGGTTTATGAAAAAGTCTGACGGAGTTGACATAAACTTTGATAGGCAGATTTCTATGGAAAATATTATTTGAGTTTCATGGCATGCATTGTTTTATACATTTATAACCCTTATCCTTGATTTGATATGTATGTTTTCACAAGTGGAGAGGTTTTTCAAGCTTTTTTGGGCCGGTCAATAATGTGACCCTTGCTGAGGACAAGGAAATTAACATGGGAGCTTCTAACCACAGATTATACATTTAAACAAATATCCCCCAAAAAACAAATATGTGCTAAAACATATCAGTATACACAATACCTTTAGATTGTATGTCAATCATTATTAATTTCTTTATTTTTTATATAAATTACTTTTCTATGTAGGACATGTTTTGTCCCGACTCTCAAGAATCAGTGATTTAATCTCACTGGTTGCACTTAATTTTAAGAGTGTTTATTGTTTAATGTTGACATCTAATCTAAATGGATCATTATGATATTATACATTTATATTTCATTTATAGGCTACTGCCTATGAATTTTAGAGCCTAATGATGGCCTGGAATGAACTAACTACATTAAAGGGGAACTATCTTATAAATGGCCTTTTTCAGTGTTTAGCATTGTTTCCTAGCTATGTGGACTTATATTAATATGATCTATGTCTCTAATTCTCATATTGGCGCATTCTTCCAATTCTCCTCTCACAATATTCACCCTCACTGAACTGAGTCATCTGAAAATGTGCTGATTTGTGATGTCAGAGAGACACCGCTGCATGATAATGTTCAGGCGGCGCAGTGGTTTAGGTGCCCAGGCTCAAAACGGCTTAAGATCTTGAGGTAGAAAAATGCTGTTTTTGAGGACTTCATTAGAAATACAAAATGAATTAAAAAAAATAAAAAATTACAGAGGTGTTCCATAAACTCACAGGAATTGTGTAAAAGTGCCCAAATAGTGAAAGAAATAGTCAAATAGTTCCCCTTTAACATTATTATCCATGTAATTAACTGTAAAGTTCACGTTAGCTGTTAGATTGCATATTCCATAAATATACATGCTAAAATTGGCCTGGCTCGTCACGTTTGATTGAAAACGTTATTAACAGATTGCAGAATGGGTACAATACACTATGGCTCAATACACACAATTGTTAACACTTTGACTGCCATGAAACGTCTTTTCACGTCATTGCTGGCCATGCTCAAGTTGCCGGGGGACGCTGTACAGCGTCCTTATATCAATATTTCAAAAATCTGCGATCGGATTCATTATGTCCCCTCCGCTGGCCTGAGATCCACCAGCAGGACCCACTGAGCTCTCTGGCGGTTCAGGAGCGCCATCTGGTGGCCGATCGGCGCAATCGCCAAACAGGATGTTGAATAGAGGTTGTCCTAGACGACCGTAGTACTTCCGGCGCTCGCTATAGGTCCCGCGACTCTGGCTCGTCACACTACACAGTGATCGATTGCCAATAACTCGATAAACAACATGATTTGGACGTATATACCATTATACAAGCTGGAGATGGACCGGGTAAATTTACATCCCATAATGATAAGATTTCAACTCGACGATGATCGCCCAACGGCGCGCGGACACTGGGGTGAGTTTCAGCGTGTAACGTTACCGTCTTCGATACTAACTGCTATTATCAACATTTGACCCACATTAGATGATTGGTATAACGCTGCCCACGGAATTATAAACGCCCCCTAGCCCATCCGGTCAACATCAGATGACGTGTAGTAACTTCTAGAAGTACGTCTAGTTGGAATTTTTTATATCGCGCTGATTGCCATAAAACTGTATTGCATCATCAATATAATGCATTTGGGGCTATAGATCACGTTCTGGAGAAAGCTGCAGAAAGAGATGAAAACATACTTATACATTAGACCATACTTTACTATGAATATGTGAATGAAAAAGTTTAACGTTGCTACACAATGAACAACACATATAGGACTTTGAATGGGCCCTAATAATGGCAATGTAGCAATAGAATTTAAAAAGTTATAGCCATGCAAAGAAGGGGTACTTCTCCATAGACAAATAGAGCCGGCAACCTATGGTATATCATTAATTTAACCCAAGGCAACCAAAGTGTTAAGGGGATGCAGACCAGAGCAATACTTTCGTCTTGTTTACATCAGGGTCCCCCATTTTCAATTCATCATAACATTTATGACATACACATATACAGTACGTTACTGCGTTCCAACCTACAACTGCTCCACACCAGTCTCCGTAAATGTTCCGTTATAAAAATAAAATACCATTTCAATACACAAGTTTTTGTGTTTTGAAATACATGAAAGGAAATTAGCTAACGTTGATTCGCCTAACGTTAAGCTATGCTACATGCTGCGTATTTCAAAACACAGAGTCCGGTAAACACAAGTTTGTAATTCCAATAGTGTATTCTGCCTGTTACTTGACTATTTCGATTATTGAAGTGGTATTTTTATAACGAACATTTACGGAGACCGGTGTGGAGCACTTGTAGTGTCAAACTTAGTAGTACCTGGCGAGCCAGGCCAAGACACGTCAATAACACCCATAGCTCATTCGCTCACCTTTCATGTGGCTCGAAAGTGCACTCTCCCCCATGGTAAAAATATGCAGGTCCTTTCTGCATATGTTGCACACGGCTACTCTGGGATGTTCTCCTCTTTTTAACCATGACTTATATTTGATATCTTAGAGCCAGAGCTCATTAAAACGGCAGCCTCCCGGCATTTTGACCACACACGCGCGCGCGCTGTTCTCAGATGGCACAGCTAAAAACACTACGGGTAGAGCCAAGCCACATTTCATTTTGCGTGAAAGGCGATTGCAAAATAGGCTCGCTCGAATCGCTCCCGACTTATTTTATTTCTTTGTCTAAAAAAACCAAACTATTCAGTCAGATAGTGATTTATTATTAAAGTATAAAGTGCAATTACAATTTCAATAACTTTCCAGCACTTTATACACAATTCAAGCACATTTAAAACCTTGAAAACAGCACATTGAAATACAAGCATTTTCAAGGATTTACAGGACCAGTACGAAACCTGAATTTAAAGTTAATTGATTCCAACCCTTTGTTTTATATTTTCATCAATACTACAGCCATTACTCTGTCAATATACACACAATGACAAAAATAGTTAGTTAGCAACAGGTTGCTCTGCAATTCCCATAAACCCACAAGCAGTTAGATGGTAAAAAAAACCATTTTGAAAAATACAATACATGAAACATTACTCTAAAATAAACACTTCTTGTGAAAGTAGGAATGTTGACAATATGTGTGACATTAGTTAAATAAATCATTATCCTGAATCTTCTCTCCCAAGTGTTTTTTCTCATGTTTTCTGAAATATGCTAAATGGGTGAATCTCTTATCACACAAACCACAATGATGTGGCTTCTCTCCTGTGTGAAATATGTGGTGTGATTTAAGACTAGACAAATTACTAAATCTCTTCTCACATTGGTCACAGGGGTAGGGCTTCTCTCCTGTGTGGATTTTCTGGTGTGTTGTCAGATTACTCCGTTGACTAAAGCTCTTCTCACACTGGTGGCAGGAGTAGGGCTTCTCTCCTGTGTGAATTCTCTGGTGTAATTTAAAACTAGACAAATGGATAAAGATCTTCTCACACTGGTCACAGAAGTAGGGCTTCCCTCCTGTGTGAATTCGACTAAAGCTGTTCTCAAACTGGTTACAACAGTAGGGCTTCTCTCCTGTGTGAATGATCTGGTGTAATTTCAGACTATCCAGTCGTCTAAAGCTCTTCTCACATTGGCCACAGCAGTAGGGCTTCTCTCCTGTGTGAATTCTCTGGTGTGTTTTCAGACTACACAGTTGACTAAAGCTCTTCTCACACTGGTCACAGGAGTAGGGCTTTTCTCCTGTGTGAATATTCTGGTGTAATTTCAGACTAGACCGTTGACTAAAGCTCTTCTCACACTGGTCACAGGAGTAGGGCTTATCTCCTGTGTGAATTCTCTGGTGTCTTTGCAGATCAACTCGCTGATAAAAGCTCTTCTCACACTGGTCACAGGAGTAGGGCTTTTCTCCTGTGTGAATATTCTGGTGTAATTTCAGACTAGACCGTTGACTAAAGCTCTTCTCACACTGGTCACAGGAGTAGGGCTTATCTCCTGTGTGAATTCTCTGGTGTCTTTGCAGATCAGCTCGCTGAAGAAAGCTCTTCTCACACTGGTCACAGGAGTAGGGCTTTTCTCCTGTGTGAATATTGTGGTGTAATTTCAGACTAGACCGTTGACTAAAGCTCTTCTCACACTGGTCACAGGAGTAGGGCTTATCTCCTGTGTGAATTCTCTGGTGTCTTTGCAGATCAGCTCGCTGAAGAAAGCTCTTCTCACACTGATCACAGGAGTAGGGTTTCTCTCCTGTATGAACTCTCTGGTGCGTTTGCAGATTAGTTTTACGACTAAAGTTCATCCCACACTGGTCACAGGAGTAGGGCTTCTCTCCTGTGTGAATTATCTGGTGTGTTTGCAGACTATCGAGTCGACTAAAGCTCTTCTCACACTGGTCACAGGAGTATGGTTTCTCTCCTATATGAATTCTCTGGTGTGTTTGCAGATACTTTCCCCGACTAAAGTTCTTTCCTGTGTGAATGCGTTGGTGTTTATTGAGATTCATCTTTGAACTGAAGCTTTTTCCACACTGGTCACAGCAGAGACCTTTTCTTCCATCAAAGCCTCTTGGTTTCTTCCCAGGCCTGGCAGGACAGCTATCTGGATGGAGATAGTGATCGAGAAGAGTGTCAGAGGAAGGAGAGATTTGGTGATTTTATTCAGCTTTAGTTTCTATGCATAATGGTATGTATCTGGGTTTTATAGTTTACGACCAGTGTAGTCCAGAGTGGTCTACACTTCTAGACTTAAACCACTTTGTTTCAAGCACCAGTTAGTCTACAGTTTCTGGAGCAGGAGTGGTTACATCATGACTATGGTTAAGGTCGGTTTCAATTTAGTCCGGGACTAAAGCCCCTTTAGTCTCAGGTCATGACAGATTTAAGTGTCACCTTATGGATCAAATCTTATATCAAGCTATAGGAAATCTCATATCTCAGTAACAATATAGTACAATTTCTGTAAATAATTGGATGAAACATTTGTCTACAAAATAACCACATAATCCTAGGGGTGGGAATCACCAGTTTCATCACCGATTCTTTGGACAACGATACGATATTTTCCGATATCACAAAGTCTGCCACGATACGATACGATTTGATTCGATTCAGGTGCCTGCGATCGATATGAGACGATATTATATGCCCATTTAACACAATCAGTAACATTTAAAACAAAAAAAGGCAATGGAAATATCATTTGACATTTTTATTTTTGAGCTCTTCCAGACATTTAAATGAAAAACAATCTATTGTTCGTTTTTTTTTTTTTATTATTAATATCCTATTCACTGTCACAGAGAAGACAGGAAGAATAGCCCCAGCACTGCTGTGGCTAATGGGGATCCAAATAAAAATAAACAGAGCTGTATTTTGGCTGGAAAAGGCATATTGGGAGTCCGAAGGTGCAGTACCGGCCAGATCCTGTTAGTGGGGCTATTTCGAGAATGCACCCTCCTTCCCAGTCCTCACTTCTCTCTGCCTATGGCTCTGGGTTATATTACGATAACGTAACGTTATTTTCTATCTTTAACGCGACGTCGGCTTAATGGAATGGCGAGGATTGCAAAGCAAGTTAGATGCATTTGACCCGTGGTGGAATAAAACAGCAGGGACATGTTTTGGGTTTCAGAATAGGCACACTAGCCTTGCTCTAGTGATGGTCTAGACCAGGGGTGGCCAACCCGCGGCTCGCGAGCCGCATGCGGCTCTTTGCCCGTCAATGTGCGGCTCTTCCATCCATAAAAAAAAATTAAAAAAAAATTTAATTTTTTTTTTTATATTTTTTTTTTACTTTTTTTTTTTTTTTTTTACTTTTTTTTTTTTTATGTCACTCATTCCATAAGGACGTAGAATAAACATTTACAATTTTTTTTTAAATGGTCCATTTGCATGTTCTTGGTATCTGAATCTAGGGACATATATGGATCAGTGTCAGAAATAGTGTGTCTGTTACTAGCCTTGAGTAAATTGTAATGAACCAAAGGAGAATATCAATTCTATTTAAAAAAAAATATATCTTTGACTGTAAATAACACCATGCTAAAATTGACCAGACCTGAAAAATCTAAGCAAATGAATAAAGGGAAGATGATTAAACAGAAGGTTTTGTAGATACAGTACTGAATTCTGCCATCTTTTTTATAATGTAAATTTCTCCACCATTTTTCATCATATTGCAACACCGTTTTTTGCAAGACGTTCACAGAAAGGTAGAGAAACTAACTGCGTTCTGTTTTATGGCAATAACGTTCAGGTTTGTGGGAGATAATCCCAAAAAATAAGAGAAATTAAAAAGTAAATCCAGAAGTCAGATGATTGACAGGGGCTGGTGTGAGCTGGGTAGGGTAGTTTTTCGAAATTTGAAAGCCCTGAGTCTCTTCCTTCAAAAGACTACACTCACTTTTGGCTGTGCCACTTCCTCCTGTCAATATGCGCCGGTTTCCGACTCAATGCCCTGAGATTGCTATAATCTTATATTTCACTAATAACAGTTAAAATAATTGGTAAACAAACATAATGCTGAAAATATACACTTTTACTGTATATCTCGGGCTTAAGAGGTTAACCCTGTGAGGCCCAAATTAAAAAGAAATTAGCAACTTCAGAGGCCAGAGGGTGGGACATATAAACACATTTACTATCAAATAGCATTGTGAGGCTGAACAACAGGACCAATTGACTATACATGTGCTTAAAGGGGAACTATCTTATAAATGGCTTTTTTCAGTGTTTACCATTGTTTCTTAGCTATGTGGACTTATATTAATAGGATATATGTCTCTAATTCTCATATTGGCGAATTCTTCCAATTCTCCTCTCACAATATTCACCCTCACTGAACTGAGTCATCTGAAAATGTGCATATCTGTGATGTCAGAGATTTCTCAGCTGCATAATAATGTGGCAGTTGATGTGGCAGTTGGCACCAGGCCACACAGTGGTTGGAGCCCAGCCTCAAAACGGCTTAAGATCTTGAGGTAGAAAAATGCGGTTTTTAGTACTTGATTAGAAATACAAAACAATGCATTTAAAAAAAAAAAAAAAACCTAGGTGTTCCATAGACTCACAGGAATTGTGTAAAAGTGCCCAAATAGTGAAAGAAATAGTAAATAGTAGTATAATAGTTAATAGTTCCCCTTTAACATTTTTTAAATAAACATTATTTTTTTAAATGGCTAAAAGTGATTTTGTAATTTTGCAACCGTGGGTCTCACAGGGTACTTTTAACCCTGTGAGGCCCAAATAAAAAAGACATTAGCAACTTCAGAGGCCAGAGGGTGAGACCTATAAACACATGAAGGGTGCCGTGACTGAAAAAAAAGGTTGAGAAACGCTGGTATATGGTGTGGCTCTTTGTGGTACCACAGTCATTTTTTTGTGGCTCTTAGTCTCTGACTGGTTGGCCTCCCCTGGTCTAGACGCTAATGCTGTGTGCTGTTGATCCGAGCGGATACGAGGGATTTTCAAAATAAGAGTATCGCAATATGAATCGATCTTTTTACGTTGCATCGATCCTATTTGATTATTGATAATAGATTGATATATATCGATCTGGATCGATGTATCGTCCCACCCCTACATAATCCATGACTACTTTTTAATAATCCTGAGTGTAAACTAAATAGAAATTAATAGGCCGTATGGTGAAGGCTGAGAAGTGGCTAGAAAATGATTCTCGTTCCCACCTCGGCGGACTACACAATTTTCACTCTGGGCTAAAGATCTATTGGTGTAGATTTAGGAATAAAAAGTTCTCCATTGACAAACCTGCCCGTTTTGCGCAATCATAATTTTAAAGTCGGGACTAGATCTTTCCTCGCGAACGGATACTTTCTCACCACAGTTTTATTTTACGCAATTGGTTAGAGTTCGGTCACATATCTGGCGCTCGACCAATAGCAGCTCTCTTTGTTGCGTAGTTACAGACAACAAGAGATTTGTGTAAACAGTAGGAATGGAAGCAACAGAAAAGCAGTACATATTGACGAGTACAGAAGAGGACGAAAATGGAGAAAAACCACCTTATAAAGTTCGGAAAAAGGTTTCTAAACAATGTTATATGCATCTCACGTCCGTTCAGAAATAAAGTGTACAAGATTTTACACAAACACGGTAGGATAGATATAGAAACTCCGTCGAGCGGTGGCTTAAATTAACAGGCGAGAATCGTATCATTGCGGATACATATAAACATTGTTTAGAGATTGAGTTTGCCAATGTTCCTGGAGATGCTGGTTTTCACGCTACTTGCTATAGGCGTTTTTTTTATTATTATTATCTTTATTGGTTTTTTTTTGGCCGCGCAGGACCGACAGAGGAGAGAGGGTGAAATGGGAGGAGAAGAGGAGAAGACATGCGGCATATGGCCACTGGGTCGGGGAATCGAACACAGGGCGACCGCTTCACTACTCAGCGCGCTATATGGTGTGCTACTGGAGCGCCCCACTATAGGCGTTTTATCTACAAAAAAAGGCTTGGATACAGCTGCGAAACAGGCTATGTGTTCTGCAGCTCAAGATGTGGATGCAGGAGTCTGAGCTTACAGAACATGGTTCTACAAGTGAAAGTCCTCTGAAGAAACTTCGATCCAGGACAAGCCTACCAGCTTTTGTCGGACCTGTACTTCCAGTCTTGTGCATCATTTGCAAGAAAAGGGACAAGTATGTGCGTGTGAAGGGCAAACGCAAAAGGGACCATCCATCATTGGCTGAAACCTTGGCTGCAGGTATGAAAAATAAGCCTAGCTACACTAATGTGAAAAATACACTATTTAATGCTGTGCCGAGATAGTTTAGGTGTGTTTTTATAGTTGACATAACTAGAATTTCAGATACTGTATATCATCTAGTTTTACAGTGATGTTTATGTAGCTCTGCTAGTTCATAGTGATGTTTAAAGTATGTTAGCTTTCAGAACCAAATCAAGCATTTTTAAGTGCTTTAGAGGAAATGTCAAAATATCATAATATATATCGTGTATCGTGATAGAGGAAAAAAAATATCATGATATCATTTAGAGGCCGTATCGCCCAGCCCTACTGTATACTAGTTGATCATATTAACTAGTCAAGCTGTACTGGTTCGTACGGGTGCTGGAAATCCTTGAAAATGCTTGTATTTCAATGTGCTGTTTTCAAGGTTTTAAATGTGCTTGAATTGTGTATAAAGTGCTGGAAAGTTATTGAAATTGTAATTGCACTTTATACTTTCATAATAAATCGCTATCTGACTGAATAGTTTTTAGATAAAGAAATAAAATAAGTCGGAGCGACTCGAGCAAGCCTAATTGCGTTCGCCTTTCACGCAAAATGAAATGTGGCTGGGCTCGACCCGTAGTGTTTTTTTTTTTTCTCTACCTGTGCCATCTGAGAACAGCGCGCATGTGTGTGTGGCCAACATGCCGGGAGGCTGACGTTTTAATGAGCTCTGGCTTGGAGATATAAAATATAATTCATGGTTAAAAATAGGAGAACATCCCAGAGTAGCCGTGTGCAAAATATGCAGAAAGGACTTGCAGATTTTTACCATGGGGGAGAGTGCACTTTCGAGCCACATGAAAGGTGAGCCAATGAGCCATGGGTGTTATTAACGTGTCTTGGCCTGGCTCGCCAGGTACTACTAAGTTTGAGACTACAAGTGCTCCACACCTGTCTCCGTAAATGTTAGTTATAAAAATACCACTTCAATAATCGAAATAGTCAAGTAACAGGCAGAATACACGATTTGAATTACAAACTTGTGTTTACCGGACTCTGTTTTTCACCGCAGTGTTTTGAAATAGGCAGCATGTAGCCCTAGCCTAACGTTAGCTAATTCCCTTCCATGTATTTCAAAACATGAAAACTAAGTGTATTGAAATGGTATTTCATTTTTACAACAGAACATTTACGGATACTGGTGTGGAACTGGTGTGGGGCAGTTGTAGTCTGGAACGGAGTAACGTACTGTATATGTGTATGTCTTGTATGTCATAAATGTTATGATGAATTGAAAATGGGGGACCCTGATGTAAACAAGACGAAAGTCTTTCATTATCCATGTAATTTACTGTAAAGTTCACCTTCGCTGTTAGATTGCATATTCCATAAATTAACATGCTAAAATTGGCTTGGCTCGTCACGTTTGATTGATTGATTGAAAACTTTATTAACAGATTGCAGAATGGGTACAATACAGTACGGCTCAATACACACAATTGTTAAGGGGATGCAGACCAGAGAAAGACTTTAGTCTTGTTTACATCAGGGTCCCCCATTTTCAATTCATCATGACATTTATGACATACATGACATACAGATATACAGTACGTTACTGCATAACACATCGGCTCAGCCAGGTTATATATGATGCCAAGTCTACATAATTTTGGTTGTTTATAGCACAATAAGATCCGATTTAATGTGATGGAAGAAGTGAAAGAATCATTTTGAGTAAATATTTAATTTACCACAGCCGCGATAAGATGCTGGAAAATCTTGAAAATGCTTGAAAAGTGCTTGCATTTTGCCTTGGAAAAGGTTTAACACAGATTGACATAAGTGACGTATGTGGGTTGGTCATTATTACTGTATTTGTGAGACCATGTGAACATAGGGCTGGGCGATATAACGATAATTATCGCGATATATTTTAATAATCGATATAAAAAAAATAATATATGGGGGGGGGGGGGGGGGGGGGTATCGCATTTCTTTTTTGTGTGACCTGCAACCGGGCAGTTTTAAAACCAGAGACAGTGGACAGACTTGTCTTTCTTGCAACTTAAAGTAATGGCTTTGCTTGTTCAAATGACAATACTGACCAAATTGAGATTTATTTTTCTCTTGTCCATTTATTTTGTTTGCTTTCTAATTTAAAATACAGTTTGAAACCGTCTGTACACAGTAGGCCATGTGTGCTAGCAGTCTCCAGTCACGATGCACATGTGCGTGGTTTGTCCACCAAAAAAGCACCAAAAGATAGAAAAGAAACTAGCAGAGCCAGAACTGTTCAACTCCCCTGGAGCCACAGCCAGCAGAAAAGGCGGTTTACTTTCGCTTTCAAACCAGCTGCAGCCTGAGAACTGGAGTGTGAGGGGATGTAACACTAAAGATGGCGGCAACAACAAAGAATTGCTGCAAAATAAACATACATCTGTTGTTTAAAAAAAAAAAAAAAAAAAGTATAGTTCTAACAATATCGATAATTATCGATATTATCGAGTGATATGATATTGTTATCGATATCGTTATCGCGATATCATTTTTGGCCATATCGCCCAGCCCTATGTGAACATCAGGTTAGTATAGGTAATGTTTTGTATGTGGTGTGTGTCATGGTGATTATTTCTCTCTTTGCCAGGTGCCGCCCGTCCCTCTGAAGAGTGCTGATTGCCTGATGAGTGGCAGCTGACGGCAACAGCCTCAAGGGACGGGTGGATAAAGCCTGGCATGTGACACACCTGGGCGCCTCATTCTGACATTGCCACTGACTAGAGTGGAGTGTGGAGGTTGCCTATCTTGCCACTGTGTGTGGATGCCTTTGTGTACTTTGTTTTCCACTTTGTGTGGATTAACCATTGTGTCAGAATATATTATTGTGGGCCTCTGAGCCATTTGCCACTTTGTGAGTGGAACTATATGTCCTGGGTTAGAGAGGACACTAGGGTTGGGCATCGTTTGGATGGAATCATCCCTATGTTCCCCGGGTCCTATGTTCCCCGCTTGATTGATTAATAGATTTATTTTATTAATTATTAATGTCGGCCTTGTTTCGAACTGGTTAAGCTTAGGCCCTCTTTCGAACTGGTTAAGGTTAGAGTTTGGAATCAGGGCTGGTGGTCTAAAATGTTCAATCAATCAAAGCGGGGAACATAGAACCCAAGGAACATAGGACCCGGGGAACAGACATGCTCCCGTTTGGATTTGAACTATTCCGGTTCCGATTCAGATTCTCCATTTCGATTCCTGTTCTAAACAATTCTCGATTCCGATTCTTTGAGGTGCAGGTCGAAACAGGTCACAGCTTATTTCGCAGGAGATACATTTTTTTTTGAAACATTTTTAATTTTGTTCATACTATTCACATTGTGAGTTGACTTGATAGTTTAATTTGGTTGCTGTACTGTAACTAGGGTATTAATTAACAAAGTTGACAAGAACAAGTTACATTACAGGTTGAAAAAACCCTCAGCTCGGAACTAGGCAAAATCTGCATATGGCTCACTGATAACAAACTATCATTACACATGGGCAAAACAGAGTCCATTCTCTTCGGTTCAAATAACAAACTCAGCAAGACCAACGGCTTCTCAGTTACAGTGGGTGACAATATTGTCACAAGGAAAGATGAAATTACATACCTGGGTTCCATCCTAGAGGCTAATCTTTCCTGTGACAAAATGGCATGCAATGTAATAAAAAAAAGTCAACCAACAAACTCGATTCTTGTACCGGATCTCCTCTCTGGTAAACAAGAATACCCTGAAGACTCTGGCAGGAGCACTCATTGAGGGGTACTACGACTATGCTTGCACCTCATGGTACCAAAGCACCTCAAAAGCGCTAAAAACAAAATTACATCTCAAAACAAACTGTTCAGACTACTGCTTGACCTTACTCCTAGAACCCACCTCACCCCTGCCCACTTTGACAACCTAGGATGGCTTAGAGTAGACGACAGAGTACAGCAACTTGCAATGAGCCTGGTCTACAAGATACACTACACGACCAAGGTACCCATGTACATGTCAAAATACTTCCCAAAGGTCAGTGAATACCACGATCACAACACCAGAGGGAGCTCCACAAATCATGTTAAACCCAGATTCGGCTCAAACAAGGGACTAAACAAGTTTAGCAATTATGCCACATCAATGTGGAATGCCCTACCCAAAGCTGTAAAGGAATGTAAATCACTACCCACTTTCAAAACCACTCTCAAAGAACACCTACGGGCTGCAATTCGAAACTGGCCCCTGTAAATGTCCTAACCCAACCCCCTCCAATGTACAGTAAATGACCAAGTATGGTTGTCAATATTCCAATGTACAGTTTTGCTTGTACAGTTGTACAGTGTGTCCGCCCCCCCACCCACCCAACCCCTCCCACCCACCTCCAATGTACAGTCCCCCCCCCCCACCTACCCAACCTCCTTCAATGTACAGTTTCTACGTCAAATGTACTCTCTTTTCTGGACTCTTTTTGTATCACAAACAGTACTGTATTTGCAAATATGGTATGTCATAAATGTATAGATGTAGCAGTACCGTCTATCTGTATGTCGTGTATGTCATATATGTGACTGGGCGTGGGGACGATGGACTTGTTGAGGCAAGGTCAAATTTTATTTTTTTACATATTGTGAAAGTACAGATTCATACCTTAAAAATAAGCCATCACTTGAACATTTTGGTGGGATACTTTTCAAGCTACATCCTATGAATCATGGTGATATCAGTAAACGCATTCAGAGATGAATGGCCTTCGAAACTTTGTGGAGAGGTTCACACCTGTGATTTAATCAACTACAACCCTACCCAGAATGCATTGTATTCCATGGCCCCCTCTCTCTCTCGGGACATTAACACCTTGTGTCAGGCTCTTTTGTTATGGCAATGACTCCGTCTTGTGGCAAGTTGTTGTGGCAGTTGAAGTATTTGCCTTGTAAGTCTAAAAGCTAAATGACTAAATGTAAATGTATTATAAGGAAAGGTTAACATTCTGTAGTGTGGTAGTGAAAGGTTAACCTTCTGTAGTGTGGTAGTGAAAGAGTTAACCTTCTGTAGTGTGGTAGTGAAAGGTTAACCTTCTGTAGTGTGGTAGTCAGTGGTGCAGTGGCAAATTGACAGTAGGTCAAACGCTCCATGCGCGTGCGCGCGTGCACAGTTTTTTTTGGCTGCTCTCGTCCTGCAGCTGGATACTATTGCCTCACAGCGCGGCCGTCAGCGCGCGGCCCAGAGAGCGCCGCTGGCTCTGCAGCTGCATGCTTCTCCGGGAGTCCGGTTGGATAATGCCATGTAAAAAGCGATTGCGCGTACTTCAGCCTCAGTGACCGAGGTATAACGCTGTTATACCGAGTTATACCAGCACTGCACCACTGGTGGTAGTGAAAGAGTTAACCTTCTGTAGTGTGGCAGTGAAAGGGTTAACCTTCTGTAGTGTGGTAGTGAAAGGTTAACCTTCTGTAGTGTGGTAGTGAAAGAGTTAACCTTCTGTAGTGTGGTAGTGAAAGGTTAACCTTCTGTAGTGTGGCAGTGAAAGGGTTAACCTTCTGTAGTGTGGTAGTGAAAGAGTTAACCTTACATTTACATTTACATTTAGTCATTTAGCTGACGCTTTTATCCAAAGCGACTTACAAGTTCTGTACGACAAGCCATCAGGAAGGGCACAACTCTATCAGCTGAGCAACAATGTTCATCAAAGTGTTGAGTGCTACAGTGTAGGTTAGTTTATTAGGACAAGTGCATGACAGTACGGTTAGTTAGGGTTAGATTTTTTTTTTTTTTAATTCAGATAATGGTTGAAGAAGTGCGTCTTTAGTCGACGGCGAAAGATTGGACGTGATTCGGCTGTCCTAACTGGGGTGGGTAGTTCATTCCACCATTGTGGGGCAAGGACTGAGAATAGGCGACTTCTCTTTGATGACCCTCCCGGAGCTTGGATAGGAGTAGGTCTGAGGCGGCCAGAAGATGCAGAGCGTAGGGGTCTTGAGGGTGTGTAGTTAGAGACCATTGACCGGAGGTAGGCGGGAGCGGTTCCCTTTGCCGCACGGTATGCTAGGTCGAGGGCCTTGAAGCGGATTCGTGCAGCAATGGGGAGCCAGTGCAGGTCCCTAAGAAGTGGGGTGACATGGGCCGACTTCGGTAGGTTTGAGATCAGGCGGGCCGCTGCGTTCTGAATGAGTTGAAGAGGCTTAGTGGCAGTGGCCGGGAGGCCAGCGAGCAGTGCATTGCAGTAGTCGAGGCGGGAGATGACTGTTGATTGGACGAGGAGTTGGGTGGCTTCTTTTGTCAGGAAGGGGCGTATCCTTCTGACGTTGCTCAGGAGGAATCGGCAGGTTCTGGTCGTCGCTGCGATGTGAGCAGAGAAGTTCAACTGGTCGTCGAGGACAACACCAAGGTTCTTGGCGGTCGGGGACGCAGTCACAGCTGCATTCTCGACTGTGATTGAAAGGTCGGTTAGGGGGGAGGATTTGGCCGGCAGGTGGAGCAATTCTGTTTTGCTTAGGTTCAGTTTGAGGTGGTTGGACGTCATCCAGGCTGAGATGTCGGACAGACAGGCCGAGATCCGCACAGAGACGTGGATATCTGAGGGAGGGAAGGAGAGGAAGAGTTGAGTATCGTCGGCATAACAATGGTAGGAGAAGCCATGAGACGTGATAATGTTACCCAGTGATTTAGTGTAGAGGGAGAAGAGAAGGGGTCCTAAAACCGAGCCCTGGGGGACACCCGTCCGCAGGGGGCGGGTGGCCGACAGGGTCCCTCTCCATGACACTTGGTAGGAGCGGTCATTGAGGTATGATGACAGCCATGTCAGCGCAGAGCCAGCCACTCCCATTCCTGCGAGGGCCGCAAGGAGGATCTGGTGGTTGACTGTGTCGAAGGCTGCAGATAGATCTAGGAGAATCAGGACAGAGGAGAGGCCTTTCGCTTTTGCTAAGTGAAGTGCCTCTGTGACCGCAATGAGGGCTGTCTCTGTGGAGTGACCAGTCCTGAAGCCTGACTGATTAGGGTCTAGGAGGTCATTCTGTAAGAGATAAGTAGTAAGTTGGTTGGATACAGCACGTTCAAGTGTTTTAGAAAGGAAGGAGAGAAGAGAGACAGGACGGTAGTTGCCTATGACAGTAGGGTTCAGGGTTGGTTTTTTTATGAGCGGCGTGACTCTGGCTTGTTTTAGGGAGGTGGGGACCACCCCCGAGTTGAGTGAGGAGTTGATGGTTGCAGTTAGGAATGGGAGGATGTCTGGTGCTATGGTCTGGAGGAGTGGGGAGGGTAGCTGGTCCAGCTGGCAAGTAGTCGGACGGTTTGACGTTACCAGTGTCAGGGTCTCTGCTTCTGTAATGGGAGAGAAAGATGACAGAGTGAAGGATGAGGTTCTCGATTCAGCATTTGGAATGGGTGGGGGTTGGGAGAAGGAGCTGCGGATGTTCTCCACTTTTTCCTCAAAGAAGATCGCAAAGTCTTCGGCAGAGAAAGATGAGGGAGGGGGGGGTGGGGGGGGAGTGAGGAGGGAGGACATGGTAGCATGCAGTTTGCGAAGATTCTTGGCAGAGGCCTCGATCCTATGGTGGAAGAAAGAAGCTTTGGCATTAGTGATGGTTTTGGAGAATGTTAACAAGAGGTTGTGATATGTGTCGATGTCAGCAGTGAGGCGTGACTTTCTATACTTCCTTTCAGCTGCTCTCAGGACCTGTCTTTGTTCTCTCACTGGATCTGTCAGCCATGGACTGGGTGGGGAACGGCGGGCAGGTTTCTCAACGAGGGGACAGAGCTTGTCGAAGGAGGTTGCCAGGGCTGAAAGGAGGGTGGAGGTTGCCATCTCTGTGGAGAGAGCAGAGAAGGTGTCACTCAAAGGTAGAGCGGATAGTATGTCAGAGGAGAGGGTGGAGGGGGATAGGGAGGGCAGGTTGCGTCTGAGTGAGACTGTTTGAGTTGGGGTGAAGACCTTTCGGTTAAGCATGAGAGTTAGTGAGAAGGATATGAAGGAATGGTCAGATACATGTAGGGGAGTTACCGTGGTGTTAATGATGCTGGAGTTACGGGAAAATATGAGATCCAAGGAGTTGCCTGCTTTGTGGGTGGGAGGCATGGCAGTGGGAGTCAGGTCAAACGATTGTAGGAGGGAGACTACTATGACTGACTGAGATGAGTCAGGCAGGTTGGTCTGTAGTGTGGTAGTGAAAGGTTAACCTTCTGTAGTGTGGTAGTGAAAGGTTAACCTTCTGTAGTGTGGCAGTGAAAGGGTTAACCTTCTGTAGTGGTAGTGAAAGGTTAACCTTCTGTAGTGTGGCAGTGAAAGGGTTAACCTTATGTAGTGTGATAGTGAAAGGTTAACCTTCTGTAGTGTGGTAGTGAAAGGGTTAGCCTTCTGTAGTGTGGTAGTGAAAGGTTAACCTTCTGTAGTGTGGCAGTGAAAGGGTTAACCTTCTGTAGTGTGGTAGTGAAAGGTTAACCTTCTGTAGTGTGGCAGTGAAAGGGTTAACCTTCTGTAGTGTGGTAGTGAAAGGTTAACCTTCTGTTAACTCACTAAACCTCACAAACACCAGCAAGGAAAGGCTGCATCAAAATAACTGTTTTGTTTCGTAGTGGCGTTTCTGCCACTCTTCACAAGCAAAGAGACTGTTTCCATTCCGTGAAAACCCGCCCTACTCTGCTCTGATTCGCAGACTGTGGGTGGGGGGAGAAACGCTGAATGTGATTGGATCAGAGTAGCCAGACAGACCGGCAGAGCAGCCAGCCGGACAGTGGAGCAGAGAGAGAGGAGACAGCTGAGGATTTAACGAGGCGCGTTAATACATTTGTTTATCTGGCTTACTGATGCGGTTTCAAGCCATGCAATAACAAAGCGCAACATTAAAATAAGGACAGCATTAAGTTGCAATAATACAGTACAGCTCAATACACACAATTGTTAAGGGGATGCAGACCCGAGAAAGACGTTTGTCTTGTCATCAAATGAATTGCCAGCGCGCGTTCGTCTTCAGCAACAACAACAACAACCTACGTGTCCTATAATGATAATAAGTTGTTTGTTATTTTCTTTGAGTTTCACTATTGAATGAATTTACTTCTTATACCATTAGTGTAACTGAGGGGTACAATTCCCTGACTGTATTGAGAGTATGGTATTATTAAACCACTACTTAGTTATGTACTTTAATTACTGGCCATACAGTACACGGTATATCTGGTGAACACCCACACAAGAATACAACAATGACACCTAAAGTTCTATTTGGAGGGATTTATTATTAGAGCAGCAACGATAGGTTACAGAATGAGAATTATGAATTACGCTTATAAGGCGAAGAACACTTAAGTAGGTCAAGAGCGTAAGTCCATGAGCATAATAAGATGGGTATAACTGACGCCACCTGTAGCATAAGAATTACATAAGGCACACTCGTAGTCAGCTGGAGACACTTAGGGGGTTCCCTCCGGTTGTAAGCCAGCAGGGTAGAAGAATGTTCTGGAGCAAAGTCTGGATCAACGAGGAATAAATAAGCTCCAGCTACGGGAGTCGGTACTGTACTCCCCTTGATCGGCAGACAAAGCAGCAGCTGTAATCCAAGTATGCGCGACAGCATGGATGAAAGCTAGCCAGCCTCGGGTCCTAGAGGCGGGCTCGATGGTGCTCCTCACAGGGTAGATCCCACACAGCAGTGGGGTAGACGGTTCTCTGCTCCAGCAGCCACAGTACCAAAGCAATATAATCCAGCCGGAAAAGGCTCTGCATTCGCCGGTGTAGATTCTCCTGTGCACTATACTTCACATTAACTAGGTCGAACTTGGCGTTATTTCACTACACTCACTTTTACTATCCTATTCGCACATGTTATAAGTGCTCTATTTAGATGCAAAGATTGCTCACTTCACTTGGTCGTTGACTCGTGGTGAAGGCTTCAACTTTGGGATAAGACTTAACGTTACTTTGAACGAATGATGAACTGAATGAACTGCTGCTACTTTCCACCTGCGCCGTATTTATACGTAGGGTGAATAATCTAGTGCCAACCTCAGTTCTGTCTCGTATTACTGCGCAAACCTGGACATGTTGAGACATGTCTTGGCGGTGGCTTTGAACTCGCCATTGGGGGTATGGTCGTTGGTGCCTAGGGGTCGCTGTCCAATAGGAGAACGAATATTATGGTCTGGTTTGTACCTAGGTAAAGGGATATTCCGTGTATATATACAAAGAATATACAAGGGATATCAAACGATATACAAATATTATACAAGGGATCTCAAGTAATAAATATATATATTCGGTTTAATCTGACCCTTTGTAACAATTAGGTTGCAATAAATTCACTCGAACGAAATTCGTTCGCTCATCAAATTCGTGACATTCTAAATGTGTTTTAATGTTGTTTAACACTTTAACTGCCGAAAACGCCGGAACTCGTCATTCCCTGCCATGCTCAAGTTGCAGAGGACGCCGTAACTCGTCTTTGATATCAATATTTCAAAAATCGGTGATCGAAATCATATTTTCGTTCCGGAGCCTTGACACAGTGCTGATCTCCTCTCAACCCTCTAGCGCAGGGCTATTCAACTGGCGGCCCGCGGGCCATATCCGGCCCGCGGGATGATTCTGACCGGCCCGCCAAAGATTACATGATAATAAAAAAAAATAAAAAAAAATATATCTTTTTTAAATATTTTTTTTTTATTATTTTTTTTTACTATTTTTTTTCATGTCAACGTTAACACGCACAATTGAGCCAAAAGTCACTCAATTAATGACAGATTTCATTGATAAATTGAGGGAAAACTTTGCAAGTCGATTTGATGAATTTGACATGTCCAGATAATTGATGCATTTTGTGAGCAACCCATTTGCCAATGTAGCTGCTATTTCCACAAAAGGACAAGAGTTCCTTGCATCACTTCACATTGATGAAGGTCTCCTGCAACTTGAAATAATTGACATGCAAGCATCATCTGCTCTGAAGCAGGCACTTGAGAATGAATCCACCACAACATTTTGGATAAAGTGTATTTATGTCAAGACATTCCCCAAAATAAAAACGCTGGCAATATCTGTGCTAACAATGTTTGGCTCAACATACACCTGTGAATCCAGTTTCTCTCACATGAATGCCATTAAAACAAGCAACCATGCCTCCTTGACAAATGAGCATTTGCATCACTGTTTGCGGGTAGCCCTCACTTCCTATGAACCCTCTTTCTCTGCCATTGCCCAGTCAAAGAAGTGCAATCGCTCTCATTAGATGTGTGTATGTAGGCTAGGCCTGTCTGCCCCCCACCCCCCTGATGTTTGAGAGTTAAGAGTCGACAATAAGTGCTAATAAGATGCTGTGATTTGCTGTTGTTGCACAGACATGAAGCACTTTTTCATAAGCTCAGCTGCACTATAAATGTGTTTTTTTGTTCAAGTGTTGATGTTAGAATGTTCAGATGCACATCATGCACTTGTTTGTTTTTTATTTTATTTTTATATTGAAATGTTGAAGAGGAGATGTTGCAGTTGTTGCACATAAATGAAGCACTTTTTTTGAAAAGTATACTACATTTGCAATGTAGTTAAAGGGGAACTATCTTATAAATGGCCTTTTTCAGTGGTTAGCATTGTTTCCTAGCTATGTGGACTTATATTAATTTTGATCTATGTCTCTAATTCTCATATTGGCGCATTCTTCCAATTCTCCTCTCACAATATTCACCCTCACTGAACTGAGTCATCTGAAAATGTGCTGATTTGTGATGTCAGAGAGACACCGCTGCATGATAATCAGCTGAGTTTTCACACAGTTCCCACAGTGGTTGGAGCCCAGGCTCAAAACGTGTTTTTGAGTACTTGATTAGAAATACAAAACAATGAATTAAAAAAGAAAATATATTACAGAGGTGTTCCATAAACCCACAGGAATTGTGTAAAAGTGCCCAAATAGTGAAAGAAATAGTAAAATAGTTCCCCTTTAAATAAAAGTTGTGAAAATGTGGTTGCGTGTTGTGTCAAGTGTACATATATTCATAGCACGGGGAGGCGCCGTGGCAGTCCGGCCCCTGGCCCCTTGGGTTTCTGACAATGTGGCCCCCTGAACAATTTAGTTGAATAGCCCTGCTCTAGCGGTTCAAGAGCGCCATCTGGTGGCCGATCGGCAGATCGAAACCGGATGTCAACCTTTGAACCGGCAGGACTCACATATGGGGTCCGGGCACTCGCTAATGTTAGAGAGACTCCGTCTTCACACAGTGAACATCGATCGGTGGAAATAACTCGAAAAAACAACATGATTTGGACGTATATACTATTATACAACCTGGAAATAGATCGGGGATTTCAACATCCCATAATCGAAAACTGTCTACTCCACGCTGATCGCCCAACGGCCCGAGGAGACTGGGGTGAGTTTTAGCGTGTAGTATTACAGTGTTCGATATAAACTGCTATGATGAACATATGACCCACATTAGATGAATGGTATAACGTTGCCCACGGAATTATAAACGATCCCCCGCCCATCCGGTCATCATCAGATGATACGTAGAAACTTCTAGAAGCACATCCATTTGAAATTTTTCATCTGGCACCGATCGCTACCAAACTGTATTTGATCATCAATATAATGCATTTGGGGCTATAAATCACGTTCTGGAGAAAGCTGCAGAAAGAGATGAAAACATACTTATACTTTAGACCATATTTTAGTATGAATTAGTGTTGTCATGATACTGGAATTTCGACTTCGATACGATACCTTGAAAAGTATCGATACTTTCAATACCAAAAAAAAAATTATACTAGTTTTTTTTATTATAATTTTTTTTTTTTAACAAATTTTGCTTACACTTTAAAACCCTTTGTTTATCTTTAGGAGAGAGAGAGAGAGAGAGAGAGAGAGAGAGAGAGAGAGAGAGAGAGAGAGAGAGATTTCTCCGGCTCCGCTCGACCGAACGTTGGCAACGAGGTAGTTGTGTCGAGTTCATCGTGTACTGGTGTAGTGGGCTCGGCTTGACGTTACTCCGTTTCCATGAAGTAATAGGTGGCCAGCTAGCTAGCATTAAGCTAACAGAGGAACGACAGCTAACGTTAGCTAATAATAGCGTTGTGAGGGGGAGGAGGAAGAGAGAGAGAGAGATTTCTCCGGAGCTATGCTCGGAGCATTTATTAACGTTACATAGCATAGCATAGCTCCGGAGAAATCTCTCTCTCTCTCTCTCTCTCTTCCTCCTCCCCCTCACAGCCGGGCAGGCAGCCCTGTCTTCAGTTTGTAAACAACGCTATTATTAGCTAACGTTAGCTGTCGTTCCTCCGTTAGCTTAATGCTAGCTAGCTGGCCACCTATTACTTCATGGAAACGGAGTAACGTCAAGCCGAGCCCACTACACCAGTACACGCATGAACTCGACACAACTACCCCGTTTCCAACGAGGAGGCTGCAGCAGCTTGTGTCTGTTGCTCTGAGCGAGGAGGAGGCGGAAGGGCAAGGCTCTGGCAGCGCGTCTGTCGATACTTCGATATTTTTGACAACACTAGTATGAATATGTGAATGAAAAAGTTTAACGTTGCTACACCATGAACAATACATATAGGACATTGAATGGGCCCTAATAATGGCAATCTAGCAATAGAATTTAAAAAGTTATAGCCCTGCAAAGAAGGGGAACTTCTCCATGTTAAATAGAGCTGGCAAGGGATGGTATATCATGAATTTAACCTTGGGCAATCAAAGTGTTAATTTAATGACAATACACCCGCGCGGACTCGCGTTTTTTGATGACGTTTTTTAAATTTTTTATTTTATGTTTTTTATATGGACACTGCGTTTGTCACAAGTTACGTTGCTATAACTTATAACATTAAGATAAAGTGTATAAACATTGTTCTTCTCCCTGCTAAGAAAGGAGAGCGTTTGGCCGTGTGTGTTTCAACACCTCTTAAGTACCCGTTAAGCATACGCGGACAGACCCACACCGTAATGCCCTCGCCTGTAGTTTTTCCACAGTATTGAGAGACAATACTTGTCGAACTATATAACAATAATTACCTCATTTACAAGTTGTATTTAAGTTTGCAAATAAGGGCAAATAAGGGAACACATTAATGCCATTTCAAAGATGTAAAAAAAATAAAAAAATAAACATTTCGATTTTTTGAAGAGCAAGACAATTTTGTTCCTTTCCTGCACTTGTTTCTCACCGGATCAAATTGGGTTTGGTCACGTCGGGGCACATATGTTATGATGAATTGAAAATGGGGGACTCTGATGTAAACAAGACGAAAGTCTCTCTGGTCTAAATCCCCTTAACAATTGTATGTATTGAGCTGTACTGTACTGTACCAATTCTGCAATCTGTTAGGAACCGGTTCCTATTAGAACCGGTTCTCGGTGCCCAACCCTAGAGGACACAGTACACTATCTGTGGGTCAGGGGTGGGGATGTGTCCTGGGTTAGAGAGGACGTCGTACACCATCTGTGGGTCAAGGGTGGGGATATTTCCTGGGTTAGAAGAAGATTGGATTAAAATCTTTTGTCACAATGACTCAATAAGCTTTTCAATACTTAAAAAGAAAATCAGTTTTCTGAATTGATTGAAAGTAAAGTGAATTGGCCCAAACCACTATATCTCTCCACACACACTGTTCCTTTTAAATGGGTAGTTCAAGGCTACTTCCTCTGAGTAACTATGGTAACAGATATGTAAAGTAACTATGGTGACAGCTAGTAACCATGGCAACATCTATGTAAAGTAACTATGGTAACAGCTATGTAAAGCCACTATGGTAACAGCTAGTAACGAGGTAGTTGTGTCGAGTTCATCGTGTACTGGTGTAGTGGGCTCGGCTTGACGTTACTCCGTTTCCATGAAGTAATAGGTGGCCAGCTAGCTAGCATTAAGCTAACAGAGGAACGACAGCTAACGTTAGCTAATAATAGCGTTGTGAGGGGGAGGAGGAAGAGAGAGAGAGAGATTTCTCCGGAGCTATGCTCGGAGCATTTATTAACGTTACATAGCATAGCATAGCTCCGGAGAAATCTCTCTCTCTCTCTCTCTCTCTTCCTCCTCCCCCTCACAGCCGGGCAGGCAGCCCTGTCTTCAGTTTGTAAACAACGCTATTATTAGCTAACGTTAGCTGTCGTTCCTCCGTTAGCTTAATGCTAGCTAGCTGGCCACCTATTACTTCATGGAAACGGAGTAACGTCAAGCCGAGCCCACTACACCAGTACACGCATGAACTCGACACAACTACCCCGTTTCCAACGAGGAGGCTGCAGCAGCTTGTGTCTGTTGCTCTGAGCGAGGAGGAGGCGGAAGGGCAAGGCTCTGGCAGCGCGTCTGTCGATACTTCGATATTTTTGACAACACTAGTATGAATATGTGAATGAAAAAGTTTAACGTTGCTACACCATGAACAATACATATAGGACATTGAATGGGCCCTAATAATGGCAATCTAGCAATAGAATTTAAAAAGTTATAGCCCTGCAAAGAAGGGGAACTTCTCCATGTTAAATAGAGCTGGCAAGGGATGGTATATCATGAATTTAACCTTGGGCAATCAAAGTGTTAATTTAATGACAATACACCCGCGCGGACTCGCGTTTTTTGATGACGTTTTTTAAATTTTTTATTTTATGTTTTTTATATGGACACTGCGTTTGTCACAAGTTACGTTGCTATAACTTATAACATTAAGATAAAGTGTATAAACATTGTTCTTCTCCCTGCTAAGAAAGGAGAGCGTTTGGCCGTGTGTGTTTCAACACCTCTTAAGTACCCGTTAAGCATACGCGGACAGACCCACACCGTAATGCCCTCGCCTGTAGTTTTTCCACAGTATTGAGAGACAATACTTGTCGAACTATATAACAATAATTACCTCATTTACAAGTTGTATTTAAGTTTGCAAATAAGGGCAAATAAGGGAACACATTAATGCCATTTCAAAGATGTAAAAAAAATAAAAAAATAAACATTTCGATTTTTTGAAGAGCAAGACAATTTTGTTCCTTTCCTGCACTTGTTTCTCACCGGATCAAATTGGGTTTGGTCACGTCGGGGCACATATGTTATGATGAATTGAAAATGGGGGACTCTGATGTAAACAAGACGAAAGTCTCTCTGGTCTAAATCCCCTTAACAATTGTATGTATTGAGCTGTACTGTACTGTACCAATTCTGCAATCTGTTAGGAACCGGTTCCTATTAGAACCGGTTCTCGGTGCCCAACCCTAGAGGACACAGTACACTATCTGTGGGTCAGGGGTGGGGATGTGTCCTGGGTTAGAGAGGACGTCGTACACCATCTGTGGGTCAAGGGTGGGGATATTTCCTGGGTTAGAAGAAGATTGGATTAAAATCTTTTGTCACAATGACTCAATAAGCTTTTCAATACTTAAAAAGAAAATCAGTTTTCTGAATTGATTGAAAGTAAAGTGAATTGGCCCAAACCACTATATCTCTCCACACACACTGTTCCTTTTAAATGGGTAGTTCAAGGCTACTTCCTCTGAGTAACTATGGTAACAGATATGTAAAGTAACTATGGTGACAGCTAGTAACCATGGCAACATCTATGTAAAGTAACTATGGTAACAGCTATGTAAAGCCACTATGGTAACAGCTAGTAACCATGGCAACAGCCATGTAAAGTAACTATGGTAACAGCTATGTAAACCAGTGGGGTTGAACACCAATGAGATGAAGTTCAACCTTCTCCATACCCACAAAAAAGAAGCTCAACTCGAGTCTCACGCAAAGACATTGAGCGAATACTACCGGGCCGGTAAGATCCCCAGAGGCCTGAGGGTACATCTGGAACCGACCATTGGGAGAGAGAACCAAGAATTTTGCCAAAAATGGTGTGAGATTAGGGCTGGGCGATATGACCAAAAACGTTATTGCGATAAAATTATAAAATTATTTTCATATAATTCGATATCGATAATTATCGTCGATATAATGTCTGTCAAGTTTAATTAACTTCCAATATGCTGCTGCGAATGTCTCAAGTCGAGTTGATGTCGTCATCAGTCCTCGCACGTTAGCAGTTAGCCGACAAGCGGAGTATCTCATGACAATAAAATACTCTCTTCCGCCACAATATATTGAAACGACGTCCACTCCCACACTACTATAAACGTGGCCTCAGAATTCAAAACACACACATACTCGGCACGTAAATATATAAAACAGTGCCGTGCAAGCTAGTTAACCTAGCCAGCCTGTTGCTTCTATGCGGTGTATTCCATGACAATGTGCTAAATATCACACTAAAATACTCTCTTCCGCCACAATATATTGAAACGACTTCCACTGTATACCCCCACTACTATAAACGTGGCCTCAGAATTCACCACACACACATACTCGGCACGTAAATATATAAAACAACGCCGTGCAAGCTAATTAGCCTAGCAAGCCTTGTTGTTGAGTGAGTCCTACCGCTCTGGGTCTCCTTCCGGGTCTCCGTCGATCTCGGACATCTCCTTCACTGATTGGTTGTTAGCTGTTGTGCGTAGCACGTCATCACGTAAGGTTGGTTGTTGTTAGTGAGTGTGCTGAGCCGAGGCTGAACGGAGCCGAGCTTGGAAAATCGATATATCGAAACTTTGCGACCACGTTTCATGTTTATTTCGAGGAAATAATTTATCACGATAGTTATCGTTATCGTTTTATCGCCCAGCCCTATGTGAGATACTCAACCACTGCTCAAAGGACTTGATGTTGCTCATCATCAGACACACCAAAGATGAGCTACCCGCAGTGAAATCCTCAATTGAACGGCAGTCTGAGGAAACCAAGGCCGCCTACGAAGCCCTTATCCAAGACATCGGGGCCCAGATGACCAAATACAAACAGGAGATACTGGAGATGAAACTCTCCAAATTCAGAAGGGATACCACCGACTACAAGAACGACCGCGTCTACCCATGGCTGACGCGCGGACCGCGACCCCGCGAAAACCCATCCACCCAGTGACTGGTCAGACACCTCTGGCAGCGAGCGATCCCAGGGACAGGCTCCACAACAACGCCGTTTTTTCAGGCGGAGACAGCCCGGACCCCCGACAAGATCCTCGCAGAGACTACGCGACAGAGAACAGGAAGATCCACACGACATGTGGCCCGCACCCGGCGCGGAAAGAGGGGCAAGGGGAGGGAGAGGGAGGAATTGGGGCCAACGCAGGTGGTGAGACCACCACCCGACAACCTCATCTTCAACCTCTCTTCTCACGTTCTCACTGACACTGAGAAACCGGTATTGACCAAGGGACTGTCGTTTGTTCCAACACCATTAATCGATTCGTTTACTATAAAAAAAAGAAATGTTCAGTTTTTTCAGAAATGTTAAACTGAAAGCTTTTTTTGCTAATACTGAATCCAATGTCTTACCAGATCCAGTGTTAAAGTGTTCAGACCCAAAAGCACTTTCAACCCTATGGTCAACAATCACTCTATTAATGCCTTTTGTAGACTGGTAGAGGATAAAGTTGAGAATCAGTTTGTGGAAAGCGAGCAACTGATTAATAGCAAGAGAAAAAAACTCAACCGAAAGAAAGGCTGCAGACCAACTAGCCAAGAATAGAAATATCACCATTAAGGGTTGTGACAAAGGCGGTGTTATCCCTAACAGTTAAAAAATCAAAGAGATGTTAACTGACACCAAATATTATAAAAGAATTTTACTGAATCCCAGGAATAACTACAACCTAGAATTGAAACAGATAATCAAAAGAGCTGAAGAAAATAAATGGGTCACTGCAAAAGAAGCAAAATTCCTGGTGGATGAGTTCCCTATCACACCTGTCATCTATGGTTTAGCCAAGGTGCACAAATGTCCAAACGACCCTCCACTCCGACCAATAATCTCGGGGAGAGGGTCCCTCACAGAGAATGCCTCCAAGTTTGTAGACTATCACATCCAACCACTGGTTTGGAAACTTCCCTCGTATATAAAAGATACCTCTGACTTTCTATCTAAACTAGATTTAGTCAGAACAGAAATATTGGTGACAGTGATATTCTTGTAACCCTAGACGTTACTTCGCTATATTCCAACATTAACCACAACCTTGGTCTAGAAGCTTTGAACCATTTCCTAGGTAAACACCCAGACCAAACACCTCCACATGAATTTATCATGGAACTGATGAAATTTACACTGAATAGAAATGTATTTATGTTTGAAAATACCTATTACCAACAGGAATATGGGTCTGCTCTGCTATGGGATCCCCATCCGCATGCGCCTATGCGTGTTTATTTATGGGTAAGTTCGAAGAGGACTTAATTTACAACAATACGTTATATAGACCCTATATCAAATACTTTGTTCGATTTATCGATGATATTTTCATGGTCTGGTCAGGAAACGAGATAGAACTGTCATCTTTTTTGTCTTATTTAAACTCTTGTGTAGAATCCATCACTTTTAGTATGGAAAAGAGCCGAGAATCCATTCACTTCCTAGATGTAAAACTAACTAAAATTAATAACCTAATTGCCACAACCATCTACAGAAAACCAACGGATAAAAACAATCTCCTACAGTTTTCTAGTCACCACCCGGTGCCTTTAAAGAGAAGCCTGCCTGTAAGTCAACTATACAGACTCAAACGTATCTGTAGCTCTCAGGAGTTCCACTCCGAAAGTGAAAATATGTTGGGACGATTTGATGAAAAGGGCTACCCAAAGCAGTGTCTTAACTCTGCCATGGCCACTGTAAACCAAATTGAAAGAAAATAACTATTCCAGAAGAAAGAAAGAAACAGAACACCAGGCACCATTAATTATGTCCTTACTTATGATGCATTTAGTTACGTTATCAAGTCCACAGTCATGAAACACTGGCACATTCTATCATCGGATAGAACTTTAAATGATCGCTTCCAACACCCTCCACGCTTTACACATAAAAGGGCTACAAACCTGAAGGACGCCTTGTTAGAGCGGACTCGTATTCAAAGCCAGAGCCTTTTATTCATGGAAGCTTCCCATGTAGATCATGCACATCTTGCAGCCACATGATCAAAACAAACACATTTCACGACTCCCACACCGGGAAGAATTACAAGATCAGATCGCTAATAACATGTAATTCCACACACATAATATATCTATTATTCTGCCCATGTAAAAAATACTATATTGGACAGACATCCCGCAAATAAAAAAATCAGATTGAACGAACACAGAAGCAATATAAAGCGGACTGACATTAATTCCCCTGTGGCACGACATTTTAACGAAATGGATCATAAAATTAATGACCTCAAGTGTAGGTCTAGAGATGTTTTTTCTTAATAGAAGGGGTGGCAACCATGAACAACTTCTTTTGCAACGGGAATGTATATGGATTCATCGGCTCAAATCTATGTATCCAGTTGGGATGAATGAAGAGTTCAATTTGACTCCATTCCTTTAGCTATCACAAGCTATCTACTGTATAAACAAAAAGACTAGTACACTGATTAATGAACGGTCTAACAACCTGATACCCCCAATGTACTGTTTTTTGTTCCATACAGATTTGTAAATTGTATATTGTATTGACATCGGCTCAAATCTATGTATTCCATCTGGGATGAATGAAGAGTCCATTTTGGCTCCATTCCTTTAGGTGCTATCCTAAGTTATCTACTGTATGAGCTCCATTCCTTTAGGTGCTATCCTAAGTTATCTACTGTATGAGCTCCATTCCTTTAGGTGCTATCCTAAGTTATCTACTGTATGAGCAAAAAACTAGTACACTGTTTAATGAACGGTCTAACAACCCGATACCCCCAATGTACTGTCTTTTTTATTCCATACAGGTCTGAAAATATTGTATTGTAATATGTATCAATTTGTTGTTTTCATACATAGCCATCATACGCATTTATGCGATACTGTGATGATATCTACCTGTCAATCTAGCCCTGCTACTAATCATGACGTCAACCTAGCCTGTTGACTGATTGCCGATTGTTCCCACCTGTTGTCAAGTACAGCCTATTTAAAGGGGAACCATCTTATAAATGGCCTTTGAGTGTTTAGCATCGTTTCCTAGCTATGTGAACTTATATTAATATGATCTATGTCTCAAAATTCTCATATTGGCGCATTCTTCCAATTCTCCTCTCACAATATTCACCCTCACTGAACTGAGTCATTTGAAAATGTGCGCGATATGTGATGTCAGAGAGACACCGCTGCATGTTAATGTTCAGGCGACGACGCCGCTGCGCAGTGGTTTAGGAGCCCAGGCTCAAAACGGCTCGAGATCTTGAGGTAGAAAAATGCTGTTTTTGAGGACTTGATTAGAAATACAAAACAATGAATAAAAAAAATATATATATTACAGAGGTGTTCCATAGACTCACAGGAATTGTGTAAAAGTGCCCAAATAGTGAAAGAAATAGTAAAATAGTTCCCCTTTAAGTTGCGTTTGTCACATTTGTCATTTGCACACTGATGAAGGCCGGATGGCTGAAAACGTTTTGTGCGCTATAACAACTTGTGCATAAAAATAAAAACAACGATATTCCGAGTGCGGTCCCTACCTCCTTTTTTGCAACAGCTATGTAAAGTCACTATGGTAACAGCTATGAAAAGTAACTATGGTAACAGCTATGTAAAGTCACTATGGTAACAGCTATGTAAAGTAACTATGGTAACAGCTATGTAAAGTCACAATGGTAACAGCTATGTAAAGTCACTATGGTAACACTTAGGCATAAAAGAAAATATTGTTTGTTTCCTGTTGGTTGTCAGTTAAGGCCATGGGTAGGTAGGGAATTTATTTTATTTTATTCTTTCCGACGGCGACTATGGATAGGGAATTTCTTTATTTAATTAAAATGTTCACAACAACATGGATGCATGTACTCTGCCAGCATGTTTAATATCCATAATACTAAAGGTTTGACTAAGATTTGTATGAAACTTTATTGTAAAAAAAAAAAAAAAAAAAATGTAACTAAAAATAAATTGGGTCGCACCTAAATCGGCAGGGTCGGTCGGCAACCGGCAACAAACAATTTTTTCTTTTAGGCCTTACCTAAAGTAACTATGGTAACAGCTATGTGAAGTAACTATGGTAACAGCTATACAGTATATCAATTTCTTTGACAAGAGGCGGCCAATTTGTTAGTGTGACCAGGAGATACATTTAATGTAGGTTTATCACTATATGGCAGGGCTGAACAGTGCGAGATATATGTCGCACGTGCTACAGCAACATCGGTCTGTGCGATGAATGGATTTACTTCAGTAGCACCCGTGCGATAGTCATTCGGTTCATATCGATACTCTTATTTTGAAAATCCTGTGACAAGTCTCATCTCCGCAGAAGCGCAGCTCCAGCCATAATATCCATGGCTCCGGCAGCTAGCAACGTTCGGTTCATATCGATACTCTTATTTTGAAAATCCTGTGGAGAGTCGTATCTGCTCTACAGCACAGCGCAGTAGCGTCTGGAACACGCACATTGCAACATAGCAAAGCTAGTATGGGCGGCTAGGTGGTGCAGTGGGCAAGGCGCTCACCACCAATGCTGGAGACGCTGGGTTCGAGCCCAGCTCTCCACATTGTTTTCAGTTTGGCTGGTCGTCCGTACTAATACAATTGGCAGTATTAGGGGGAGGGAAAACTGAGGGGTGGGGATCGGACGTTGTGGACAGTGACTCCTACAGGTCGGTTGGTGCGCCTGCGCAGTAGAATCAAGAAGCGATGGGTGCGGCGTCCCTTTAAAGCGCAGACCCCTGACGCTGAAAGATGCGACGGCTGCTACCTCCGAGAGAAAAAAAGTGGATAAAAAATAAAAACATAGCAAGGCTAGTGTGCCTATTTTGCGACCCAAAACAAGTCCCTGCTGTTTTATTCCGCAACAAGTCAAATGCATCTAACATGCTTTGCAATCCTTGCCATTCCTTTATGACCACATCGTGTTAAAGGCCGAAATTAACGTTACGTTAGCGTAAGCTAACAACAAGCCAACGCTGATCAGAGCCATACAGGCAGAGAGAACAGCAGAGTGGGGACTGGGAAGGAGGGGGGGGGGGGGGGGCAGGCATCCCCCCTTTCTGTGTATGTGTGTGCTGATCAGGAAATGGATAATCGATTTTTCAGCCCGCTTCTATAGCGTGCATAAGTACACATATACTATCGATAATCTAGTGTTTATTTGAAAACTATTCATAAATAGGCCGAAAAATGACAGTTTTTTGTGTACATTTACATTTACATTTAGTCATTTAGCTGACGCTTTTATCCAAAGCGACTTACAAGTTCTGTACGACAAGCCATCAGGAAGGGCACAACTCTATCAGCTGAGCAACAATGTTCATCAAAGTGTTGAGTGCTACAGTGTAGGTTAGTTTATTAGGACAAGTGCATGACAGTACGGTTAGTTAGGGTTAGATTTTTTTTTTTTTTTTTTTTTTTTTTTTTTTAATTCAGATAATGGTTGAAGAAGTGCGTCTTTAGTCGACGGCGAAAGATTGGACGTGATTCGGCTGTCCTAACTGGGGTGGGTAGTTCATTCCACCATTGTATATATTGTATATATATTCCAGTAAAGGGCGATTATCACAGAATCTTCAGAAATTTTCTGGAACTTTCATCAAACGGAAATGAACCGATTAAAAAATAATCCGTTTCAACAATGTTGACTTAAAAAGATGTCTAAGAAAAAGAAACAAAGAAAGATGACAAGAAAAATAAAAGTAACATACTGGTCTTCTGGTGGTCTGTGGGCTCCTGATTCAGCCCAGTGGACATATCCGTGGGTGGGTCTAGCGTGTCCTGAACCTCCTCTATTTTAATCATCAGTAGGTCACTGGATGGATCTGGAACAGAGAGAGACAGAAAAAGTATTTACAGTGGCATGAAAAAGTATTTACAGTGGCATGAAAAAGTATTTACAGTGGCATGAAAAAGTATTATTCTGATTAAGCGGATTTCTTCTGCCTACTGGCTTAAAACTGGAGTCCAATGTCAACGTCTTCAGCAGAGGACTCAAGGTATGGCTGAAATCAAAGCAGCAGTGCTCACATATGTAGACGCGGACTGGTTTTGTTATTTTGATCATGGACTCTTGCTCTGGTAACTATTTGTTCTGATTTTACTGTTAATTTTATTCTATCTTTTAGAAAAGCCTCAATGGACTAGTGTTGAAAACTAGCACTCGTGAGCTTGATGAGTGGATTCTCAGTGATGTTGAAGAGTTCACCTGTCGCCTCTATGGTTTCAGTCGTCGAATCAAGAAGGTTGATGAGGCAAGAGAGATAAAGTCAAGATGTGTGGCTCAAGCCTTGAGCTTCTCCATTGAGGGTATCTCCATTGACCTCTCCACCTTGCAAGAGGGTCCTCTTACAGCACATGAGAAGAGTCAACTTCCAGGCATGTGTCTGGAAGAGGGCTCATGAGCACTGAGCAGTGGTGCAGTCGTAATATGGGAACTGCCCAGACGCCACGTGCACGCGCATACATGTTCCCTCGCTTGCGCACAGAACAGATGATTATTATGCATAACAATGTTTTAAATGTAATAGTAGTTACAATTTCTTTAATTGAATTAACTTAAACTAGAAAAGTAAATACAAACTAAATTAACAATGTAACTTAGTTTACAGAAGGACAGTTTCCTTCAGACTGAAGCACAACTTAATGTCTCATCCTTCCAGTCGGGACCACAGATCAAGCAAACCCCCACCAATTGGTACAGGGCTTGTATTTTGGTTTGGCTCTTCTAGTTGTTATGCTATCGGTATCCTATTATTATGCAAAGTCTAGGTGATAAGGGCCGGCCGGGTACTTGGCGCACGGCGCGACGAGTCCAGTGACAATTGTGAACGCATTTTTGTGTGCGCTCGTGCACATCCGTGCGCGAACTTTTGCTCAGCGAACTACTAGGACGGCGTCTTACCCCGTCCTACCACAACTGCAACGCTGCTCATGAGCACTACCCGGAGATCCCATCCCCTCTCGACCATGGATTTCACATTAACACGGAGACTGGTAAGCTAGAACCACTGTGGTGTGAGGGTGACGACGTCATCCCCAAAGCCCTCGTCGATGTCTTAGCAGAAGAAGAAACAGATGAAGATGACTTAGCAGATGAAATCCATACAAATATGGATGATGATGATGATGAGGAAAATGATTTTAGTCAGCAAATGGATCACAGCAAATAGAGTAAGCAGCAAAAGGGGTCTAAGAACCAAATAAATGTATTCTATTTTTAGTTTGAGCTGTATTTTATTTTCTCCATTTGGCTGTATAGAATATCTATCTATAGTTTAGTCATGTTGATTCTATTTACTTCTTGATAACAGACTGCACACTAGTCATTTTGCTCATTGTGTTGCCTGGACTTTGTTCAATACATTTCATATTTGGTTACCGGGTTTTCTGTGACTGAACCCTCCTTTGCTCAATCTGTTTTATGTTGCACTGTGATACCCCGGTCCACCAGGGGGCGTAACATGGTTCACTTTTCATGTAATTAACTCCTGATAGTATAGCATTACATTACTTAAGTCTCAACTCTTGTTTAATATATTTTTTAGATATAAAAAATAAGGGAGAAAAAAAGAGAAGAAATATGTTCTATTTTCTTGATTTGAGGTACAATGGAGAACCTTGGTCATAGCAGGTGTAATATTCCAGATAGAAAGGTCATCTTGGACTTAAATTGAAGCTTATAAATGTGGGAAGTTTTTATATCCATGTGAAGCAGCAACATGTATAATAAAATACTTGAAAATGATCACTTTTGATGACCATTTGTCAGGCAGACAGAATGTTTTTTGTCTTTTGGGGTATTCTGAGGGTGACATTTGACAATAGAAAGGTAGTAAGGCCCAGAGTATTATTCTGATACTTTTCCCCTATGTGTCAGGATACACCATGCAAGGTTTCAGACTTATTTGACCATTTGTGCAGTTGCAGTACCCTCATATTTGCAATTACATAATTTCGCCAGAAGCTTTTCCCAAAAAGAGGTTTTTTTGGCCCCTGAGGCCAAACGGGGGTGATTTGGGGGTGGTCATTATCAACTCATGATGGCCCAAGGTATAGGATAACAGGAAATAATAATGAAAAAAAGGTAGCAAAAAACATCCTGAGGGGTGGACCTGGCTCCCGGCCTAATAGTTGTTTCTATCCAAAGATTGAGGGGCTGGCAGGAGTAGGGTAGCCCTGTCATCGACTGGGTGAAGTGATCGTTGAAGAACTCCATTTGTTCATCCAACAGTGAAGAGAGCATTGCCCAGTAGTCTGGCAACCACCTTCCATAGTTTCAAGTTTCATCATCATCATTAGGTGGCTTCCAGGGGTGTAAAAAGTACCCAGAAATTATACTTAAGTGAAAGTATGGGTACAGTCTCAAAATCTGACTCAAGTAAAAGTCAAAGTATCTGGCTAAAAACACACTTGAGTAAAAGTCAGAAAGTCCTACTTTTAAATGTACTTAAGTACTAAAAAGTAAAAGTAAATTTTTTTTTGAAAGGGATAGACCAGGGGTCTCAAATTCATTCCATCGTGGGCCAAGCTTTCATTTTAACTATACATTGCACCAGGTGAGTTAGTTGAAGAGGTGAGCCAATTAGTGAAATCATCAGCTGGTGTTTAGGCAAGGCTGGAATGAAACCAAGCGTACACTCTGCCCACAATGGAATGTGTTCTGCGATAGACAATGCTGAAGACAGACAGAAGACAGAATACTGGAGTACCCTGAATAATATCACAATATTAACCACAGCATAATGCGGATCTGACTGTCTATTCTTCTGATAGCAGGTGTTTAATCAAAGATCCCTGCTTTCTAGTGTTGCACAAGGACCAATCAGCATGGGTATGGGCGGGTTCATTTTCCATTGATGGGGATTTGATTGGCTGTTTACCTGCGGTCGCAGGATTAATAACGTTAACGTTAGTTCGGCCAGATAAACAATTAAAATATACTAATTAAATGGTTGGACCTGTGAGATTTGTACTTTGTAGGTCTGCATTTTAAATGTAAGGAGTAAAAAGTATGTATTTTTTCTCTGAAATGTAATGGAGTAAAAGTACAAAGTATACAAACCTAATAATACTCGAGTAAAGTACAAATCCCCCAAAACAGTACTTAAGTATTGTAACGAAGTACAATTACTCAAGTACTTTACACCCCTGGTGGCTTCTTCGTTCCGAAGGTTGCCTATCACTCTCCAACCCATTCTGTCCCCACTTCTTCTCTCCAACTCCGTGACTCCGCCTCTCACTCCACTCCAATCACAGACGTCGTCTACCCAGCCTCTTCTTGGTCTTCCACTTCCTCTCTTTCCATCCACCTTCCCCATCACCACCTTCTTGAACAAGTTTTCAAGTTTCTTTAATAGTTGTCATACAGAAGTACAAAATGCTTCTTACTGTTACGCTCCAGAGACTGTGCTAGACAAGATAAGTATGAAATAAAATAGTATAGCATGTAAAATAGAAGTAAAAAAAAAAAGGTCAGTGTTCAGTATAGACATATGTACAATGCAGAATAGAAGTAACTGAGTTACCATACAATATACAATATACTATGCAATGTACTAATATACAATACTATATAGTGCAGAGCAGAAATGGGATGAGGTACAATTTAGGTACAATTTACAGTAAGGTGTACGAGTTGTAGTGCAAATCCTTTACCAATAAATATAAAGTGTAAAGTGTGTTTAGGTGATCTAAAGTGTGGAGAGTGGGTGCTGCAGTGTGTTGTTTGTTTAAGTGAGTGTGTGGGTGTGTGTGCTGTGTGCATTTGATGGTTGTTGCATAGTGTTTATTGTTCGTTGAGCAGCCTGATGGCCTGGGGATAGAAGCTTCTTCTGAGTCTTTCTGTGCTCGCCTTAAGACTCCGGTATCGCTTGCCTGACCGCAGCAGTTCAAAGAGGCAGTTGTTCGGGTGGCTGGAGTCCTTGATGATTCCCTTAGCCTTACCCCTGCACCGCTTGTTGTAAATGTTCTGGAGGGTGGGAAGCACCCCTCCAATTGTGCGTTCGGCTGAACGCGTCACTCCTTGTAGTCTGCTACGGTCTTGTGCAGTGCTATTCCCAAACCAGGAGGTGATGTTGCCAGTCAGGATGCTCTCTATTGTACATTAGTAGAAGTTCTTAAGGATCTTCTGACTGACTTGGAACTTCCTTAGGCGCCTGAGGAAGTAGAGGCGTTGTCGTGCCTTCTTCACAACACTGTCAATGTGTGTGGTCCATGTCAAGTCCTCGGATATGTGGGCTCCGAGGTACTTGAAACTGTTCACTCTCTCAACCGGTGCCCCGTCGATGCTGAGGGGGCTGTAGTCCTTGACCCCCGACCTCCTGAAGTCCACAATCATCTCTTGTTTTGCTGACGTTCAGGGAGAAGCAGTTCTCCTGACACCACTGTGACAGATTCTCTACCTCTTCCAGGTAGGCCCTCTCGTCGTTGGCAGAGATCAGGCCCACCACTACTGTGTCATCAGCAAATTTGATGATTGTGTTGTTGTTCCGCTGTGCCACGCAGTCATGCGTGTACAGGGAGTAGAGGAGGGGGCTCAGAACACAGCCCTGGGGGGCCCCTATGTTGAGCGTGATGGATGAGGAGGTGCAGTTGCCTGCTCTTACCACCTGGGGTCTGCCCGTCAGGAAGTCCAAGACCCACTGGCAGATGTCATAGTTCAAGCCCAGGTCCCTGAGCTTGGCTATGAGTTTGGAGGGGACTATGGTATTGAATGCTGAGCTGTAGTCGATGAACAGCATTCTCACATAGTTCCCCTGCCTCTTGTCCAGGTGTGATGCTGCTGTGTGCAGCACATGGGCTATGGCGTCCTCCATGGACCTGTTAGGGCGGTATGCAAATTGCAGGGGGTCCAGGTTGATGGGGAGGGAGGAGCAGATGTAGCCCTTCACTAGCTTCTCAAAGCACTTCATGGCTATGGAGGTGAGAGCTACAGGGCGGTAGTCGTTGAGGCAAGCGGGCGTAGATTTTTTGGGTACAGGGATGATGGTGGACTTCTTCAGACAGGTGGGGATGACAGCCTGTTCTAAGGACAGGTTAAAGATGTCAGTGAATACCGGGGCCAGTTGGTCGGCACAGACTTTTAGGATGCGGCCGGGGATGCCATCCGTTCCTGCTGCCTTCCTGATATTCACTTTTTTTAAAGGTCCGCCTCACCTCATGCTCTGTTACCCTGAACACTGAGTCTCCATCAGCAGACCCCCCCCCCCCCCCCCCCCATTGTCGTGGCTTGTAGGCTGGTGTTATTCACAGCCTCAAACCTCGCATAGAAGGTGTTGAGATCATTTGCTAAGGAGATGTCACTGTTCAGTTTGAGGGGGGTGCCTTTGTAATCTGTCATTGTTCTGAGGCCCTGCCACATACCTCTAGAGTCAGCCTGTTCAAACTGAAGTTCAACTTTATCCCTGTAACGCCGTTTTGCCTCTATTACTGCTCTCCTGACGTTGTATCTTGCCGTCTTGTGTTCATCCATGTTGCCTGTCACCAGCCCGGTGTTGTAGGCTGAGGTGTGCACTTTCAGAGCCTCACGGACGGATTTATCTACCCAGGGCTTTTGATTTGGGTAGATTCTAATTGTGGTAGAGGGGATTGTTTCTTCTACCAGAGTACAGACAAAGTCAAGCACCGTTTCAGTGTATTCGTTAATATTGGCTGTGTTATCACGGAATACATTCCAGTCTGTGCATTCAAGTGCAGCCTGGAGTGACTCCTCTGACGTCACAGTCCAACGCTTAACCTCTCGCGATACTACCGGCGTTCGCTTGAGACTTTGTTTATACTTTGGCAAAAGAAAGATGGCGGCGTGGTCCGACTTGCCGAAAGGACTAAGAGCCTGTGACTTGTACCCATTCTTAAATTGAGAGTATACATGGTCTAATATGTTCTCGCCTCTGGTGGGACAGGTCACATGCTGATAGAAATTCGGCAACACCAGGCGGTTAGGTGGCCGAGCGGAGATTGCGTTCGTCACCAACCCCGGAGCTGTGAGCTGGATTCGCCTGTTCGAATCCAGCTCACAGCTCCGGGATTGTCACCAGCTTGGCTGGCCGTCTGCACTAATACAATTGGCTGTATTAGAGGGTGGGAGAAGCTGGCGGGGTGGGTCCGGGTCGTTGTAAACAGCGACTCCTACAGTTCGGTCGGGGCGCCTGCTAAGCGCGGATAGGACTTGAGGGGGATAGTGTGATCCTCCCACACGCTACGCCCTCTCGATGAGAATCCGCGCTGCCAGGTGAAAAGAAGCGGTGATTGGCTGGACGTGTGTCGGAGGAAGCACGTGGTAGCCTCCACTCTCCCAGATGATCCGACTGTGGGGGGGTAAGTGCGCAGCGACCAGGAAGGGATTGGGAATTGGCATACGACTAACATTGGGATGGGAGAAAATCGGAGGAAAATGGAGGGGGAAAAAGATTTAAAAAAAAAAAAAAAAAAAAAAAAAAAATCGGCAACACCTTTAACACTTGGTTGCCTAAGGTTAAATTAATGATATACCATAGATTGCCAGCGCTATTTGTCTATGGAGAAAGTCCCCTTCTTTGCAGGGCTATAACTTTTTAAATTCTATTGCTACATTGCCATTATTAGGGCCCATTCAAAGTCCTATATGTATTGTTCATTGTGTAGCAACGTTAAACTTTTTCATTCACATATTCATAGTAAAGTATGGTCTAATGTATAAGTATGTTTTCATCTCTTTCTGCAGCTTTCTCCAGAACGTGATATATAGCCCCAAATGCATTATATTGATGATGAAATACAGTTTGATGGCAATCAGCGCGATATAAAAAATTCCAACTAGACGTACTTCTAGAAGTTACTACACGTCATCTGATGTTGACCGGATGGGCGAGGGGGCGTTTATAATTCCGTGGGCAGCGTTATACCAATCATCTAATGTGGGTCAAATGTTCATCATAGCAGTTAGTGTCGAACACGGTAATATTACACGCTAAAACTCACCCCAGTCTCCGCGGGCCGTTGGGCGATCAGCGTGGGGTAGACAGTTTTCCATTATGGGATGTTGAAATAGTCGGTCCATTTCCAGGTTGTATAATAATATATACGTCCAAATCATGTTGTTTTTTCGAGTTATTTGCAGCGATCGATGTTCACTGTGTGAAGACGGAGTCTCTCTAACATTAGCGAGTGCCCGGACCCCATATGGAGTGAGTCCTACCGGGTTAAAGGTTGACATCCGGTTTCGATCTGCCGATCGGCCACCAGATGGCGGTCTTGAACCGCTAGAGGATTGAGAGGAGATCACACTTGTGTCTCAGGCCAGCGGAGGGACATTATGAATCCGATCGCAGATTTTTGAAATATTGATATAAAGACGACGTACAGCGTCCCCCGGCAACTTTAGCATGGCCAGCAAAGACGTCTAAAGACGCCCCCTGGCAGTCAAAGTGTTAAGATGCGCGCTGTTGAAATCGCCCAGAACCAAAATGGCAGCGTCAACGCTAGCTATCTGTAGTTTATTTACCTCGTCGTGTAGCTTAGAAAGTGCGGCCCCATGGTTGTCGTATGCCATCAGTCCTGGCAGCATGTTGTAGGTTGACGATAGGTACTCAGCCATTTCTTGCATGACATGCATCAAGACATTGTACAAGTGGGTCAGACATCTCCAAGAACGAGACCCAAAAGTCCCCCATGTCTGTGCCAGGCTTCTCATAAACTCTGTTGACTTCATGTCGCCATCATTCTCAAGATCACAGTAAGCTGTCGGTAGAGCCTCTTGAGTTTCAGTCAGTGCATTCCGCAGAATGTTGAGGTTCTCCTTGATGTCTTCCGATAGTTCTTTGTGCTCAAGAATCTTTGACAGTTGATTTGGGATAAGAACCTCTCTCAAGAGCAGGATGCACTGCACGCCCCGTCTGTAGTGCTTTCCACGTAGTGCTTGGTCTACCGACCCCTCCACTACTACCCCTGCTGTAACCAGAGTGTCTGCCATTCCAGAGCCCTTGAATCTCTTGTAGATGGCATAGATGTAGGACATCAGCTGGTGGAAAGCTCAGAGGATTGGGATGATGTCCTTGAACATTTCTGGATTCTCCGCCTTCAGCTGAGTGATCGTCTTGTAGGTGGGCAGGTCACCAACAAGAAAGGAGAATGGAATTTTCTTCAGTCGCATGGCCTCCACATGTTTCACCATGATGTCATTCACCACTGACTTGCTTGGAGGTTCATTGTATGTTATGTGGTAGTAAGTCTTGCTCTTGTTGGGTGGTGGATGACAGCAGGACTGGGCACCACTGTATCCTGGAGCTCGCTGCTCTTCAGGCGGTGGTCTTGTACTATGATTAGGGATGGGTACCTTTCACATTTTAACCGATACGGTACCGGTACCTGTGAATCGATACCGGTACCTTTTTTCTGTACTTTAGTCTCAAGAAATTTAATTTACCTACCTCAGTTGTGAAAAAAAAATCAAAACTTCAAATAACTACAATTTCGACCGTTTTCGGCTTGCCATTGCTCCGACTGCTTTGTTGTTGAATCAAGTCAAATCCTAGGTAAGCATATATTGTGCGTGTGAACGTTGACATGAAAATAAAAAAAGGTAAAAAAAAATCCCCCCCCCCGTATCTCACTTGAATCGATACTCTGTAGTACCGACGTGTTTCGGTTCGGTACCTCAAAAGTACCGAATTCGGTACCCATCCCTAACCATGATTGTCTACACAAGACAGTGCATGTATCACAGAGCGAGCACGCTGCGGAGCTGACCCATCCACTGGTGGATCTACCCTGGGACGAGCAGGTGGCTCACTCTTGCTACCAGGGGGACATCTGTACTGGCAAACCTTTGTCAGTTCTGCACACTTCTGCTCCACATCCATCAGAGCCCAGTGGTCATAGAGGAGCAGTGTATCTGCATAGCTGATGCAGACACCACTCTTGTGCAGAGTGTCTACCAGATCTTTACTCCTTGTCATGCCATGGACATTTACGCCCAGGTTGATAGCAGTGGTAGTGCACTGTCCAGTGAGGTGGTACATTCAGACCCAGAGTTTTTGTTAACACCAAAGTAAGATAAATAAATAAGTAGAGCACAAGGGTTAAATTCGGCTCAATCAACTAACCTTACTATTTTATGTTAGGCTATAGTGCAAAATAATTTTTGGTTCATTATGAAAATGATGGTATGAACTGGACACCATTTTCTCAGTAGCCTACCCTATTTAATGGAAAACCGCAAATCAGTAACTGTTGTTTACACACAAACATTGACTTTATTGACCTCAGAGATTACTTCTGTGTACTTGTACTGTATATTATTCAACTCATCATGAGCAGAGCTTTCATTAGAGCCTAATATGAAGGCCCTGTGACGATTTTGAAAAAGAAAAATGGCAGCCATCTTGCATTTGAAGGTCAACAATAGGTCAAATCATTATATAAACACCAAATATGTATTCCTTGATCAAAATAAGCTCTGAAACCATGTATTGTGCATCATTGTAGGTCAAACCATTAAAAATACACCCTGGCTAAATTTGTTTATTAACCCTCCTAGATGACAAATCCATTGAGAAACGGACCTTCGGTCTCCACGGTCACGGAAGTGCCACAGATGACCCTACTATATGGCTCCCAATTATTTTACACGCCAGAGTGGCTGAGTAGCCTCTGTAATTTACCAGCCAAAGAGGAAATCTACACGCCATTGGCGTTTGGCAGGTGCTTATTTTGTTCCCTGCCTGGTATCAGACCTGTTTTAGCCTGGTATCCTTCACGTGCGTTTGTGGATAGCGTTGGCTATATTATATGTATATGCCAGGAAAGTAGCTCAGCATCACATATTTGACCTACATTACAAAAAATCAGTTTTTTTTAATGGCGCATGGAATAAAAGTGTCACACCTTCCACTCTAGTCGCAGAAATGAACAGGTTGACTTCCATGTTAAACACATATTTTGAATACACAGCCTGTACAGTTTCAAATTAGAATGATTCATAAGTAACATGATAAAAGGATGGATGAGGCTAACCCCCTAACCCCATTTTAACACTATCGCAGTTTTCGGCAAAGGGCTAAAGGTGTGATTTTTTTAAAGGTTGACTCGAGGGTTAAGATTTAGTGTTACATCCAGGCTTCCTTCAGATGTAGTTACATCCAGGTTTCGTTAACACTTTGAGTGCCAACGATGAGATTTCTCGTTAGTTCATGCCAACCGTTGAGTGCCAGAGAGACCTCGTTTTTAGATTTTTCATCAATCTAGCCTCATGTTACCAGTGGGGATCGGTCTGAACTCGAACAGGGAAAATTCCACCCCCTATCGTCTCTCCGGATGGTACTGCACCCCTTTGGATTGGATTGAAACGCATGGGGGGGGGGGGGGGGGGGGGGGAGGGTCCTACTTCCACATTTTACTGGTCAGACATGTAATCCGAGCCTACTGGAGTCATCGCCCACCATCAGAACAGCGGAAAACGTGTGTTTCCAGTACCCAGCGTTGGATCAATAAACGCGATCGATATTTGGAATGGCGATCAGGAATTGCAATCATCTTTTTGGAGAACATCTGATCCGAGGTAAGGAATCTATTTTACCAGTCTTGGGATAATCAGAGCTATTTTCACCTATATATCAGCATGTGCCATGTGTGTATCTGTGTGTGTGCGATCAGGAAATAAGATAAATAGATTTTTCAGCCCGCTTCTATAGCGTGCATAAGTACACATACTATCGATAATCTAGCGTTTATTTGAAAACTATTCATAAATAGGCCGAAAAATGACAACGTGTTGTGTATTCCAGTAAAGGGCGATTATCACAGAATCTTCTGAAATTTTCTGGAAGTTTCAAGAAACAAGCGTTTTTCTAAATGGTATAAAACCGAAATGAACCAATTAAAAAAACAATCCGTTTCGACAATGCTGACTGCAAACAAGTGATTGATAAGCGACGGCCATATTATACACATAGCCATAATTTAAGATATAGTTTATGCGTTCGCAAATATGAGAGCTCCATCATTGAAGTGGGTGGTGGCACGCAACAGGGTTCCGGGGAACCGGACCCGTGGCATTCAAAGTGTTAAGATGTAGTGTTACATCCAGGCATCTTTAAGATGTAGTTTCATCCAGGCTTCTTTAAGATGTAGTGCTGCATCCAGCCAACTCTGTTTCCACTGCCTACTTTGCCACTAAAAGGTCATGCAAATGAACTGTATTCATGTAGTGCTTTTATCCAAAGCGCTTCACAACTCATGCCTCACATTCACCCATTCACTCACCCATTCACTCACAAATTCACTCACACTCAGTTACACACTGAAGTAGGGAGGTTTGTGATCGTGTTCTTAAATTGTCCATAGATTTTTAGTAGGGATGCACCGAAAATTCGGCCACCGAAAGTTTTCGGCCGAAAATGGCCTTTCGGCTTTCGGCCGAAAGAGTTTTTTCACCGAAACAGAAGCAACCTAACGCGTGTTGTTGTGATGATGTCATCAAAACGCGGATTCATTACATGCGCGCTGTGAGCTCTTCAGTCCTTCAGTCCTGCGTGATACTCCTCTTGGGACTCGGGAGCAATGCATCTCCTCGGGAGTCGCGCTGTTTCTACAGTATGTAAACTCCGCGCGCAACAAGTCCAATAAATGCGTCTTTAACATATTTACTATATATATCACTGAGTGATCTAATATGCATATTATTCAGAGCGAGAGGGGGAGGGATTGTTTCTCTCACATTGACGCTGTCTGTCCTGCGTGATACTCCTCTTGGGACTCGGGAGCAATGCATCTCCTCGGCAGTCGCGCTGTTTCTACAGTATGTAAACTCTGCGCGCAACAAGTCCAATAAATGCGTCTTTAACATACTTTATCCTTATTTACTATATATATCACTGAGTGATCTAATATGCATATTATTCAGAGCGAGAGGGGGAGGGATTGTTTCTCTCACATTGACGCTGTCTACTGTGCCAAAGTCATCTGGGGACTAGAAAGGTGTGCTCAGTAGAGCACAGATCTCTCTCTCTCTCTCTCTCTCTCTCTGATTGAAAACTTTATTAACAGATTGCAGAATGGGTACAATACAGTACAGCTCAATACACACAATTGTTAAGGGGATGCAGACCAGAGAAAGACTTTAGTCTTGTTTACATCAGGGTCCCCCATTTTCAATTCATCAGGACATATATGACATACATGACATACAGATAAGACAGTACTGCTACATCTATACATTTATGACATACCAGATTTGCAAATACAGTACTGTTTGTGATACAAAAAGACCCATAATAGTGATTATTTATTATTTAAGTTAAGTTTAGCCATAATCATATATTTTTCCATAATCAGGTAGCTGAACAACATTGGTAAAAAAAATCTATTCTATGAATCATTTTCGGCCTTTCGGCTTTCGGCCAACTGTTTCCTATTTTCGGTATCGGTTTCGGCCAAGAATTTCCCATTCGGTGCATCCCTAATTTGCAACCCCCAAATCAAGAATGTTTAAGATGAATGAAGTAAGATTTTGATTATTTAAAATATGGCCTGTGTAGACTAAACTATGCACAGAATGATGTCAGTCTACAAGGTCCGGATTCTACATGGTCCGGCAATGTAGACCTTGTAGACTCCACTACAGACCAATTATCAGTGAATGTTCATGCATTTTTAAGAAGGGCTACTTCCACAAAAAAACAAAGAACTCACCAAAACATCGCAGTAGCACCTTATCTAAATGTTCTATTTCATATAATATTGGAGATTCATATTTATTTATGTATTGCATGCATTTCTACATTTTATTTCCCATTTTGTTTATTCATCCCAGTATCTTTCTTTCTTATGTGTGGAATTCTACAAGGCATGTAGGTGTATATGTGTTTGAGGATGATATCCTCCAAACAGGCAATAGTGATGATATAATTTGGGCAGTGCTGAGCTGGGTTACTTTCCTCCAGTGTATTTGTCCCCCGGCCCCACCCAATGGCCCCATGCACACACACACAAATCGAAGCTAAAAAAAATATATATATATTTTTAACTCCCGATTTTTTTTTCATGTTCGAAGCTTGTGCCATCGAACGAAGCTTCGAAGCTTCGAAGTATTTAAGACAGCCCTAGTGTCTAGTGTATTCGAGAATATTCCAATAAATGCCGTTTATGAGGGAATCTTTCTATTTTCCGAAAATTTTAGAAAAGGTTAGCTTTTCGAAATGCTATAAAAAGGATATGAACCGATTAAAAAACAATCCGTTTCGACAATGTTGACTGCAAACAAGTCATTGATAAGCGACGGGCAGATTAGACACATAGCCATAATTTAAAACATAGATTATGTGTTTTTAACGCTATCATTGAAGTGGATGCTGGCATCCAAGGACATTAATCAACGTTATGGCTGGCACTGAAAGTGTTAACACATCCAGCGCCAAAAACGCTGTACAGCATTATTGCCCGCCATGCGTTGACCGCCAACATCGCTGTACAGCGTTTTTGAGATCAATATTAAATTCTCTCACCATGGCATTCATAATTCATCCACCCAACCTCCGGTGCTGCAGTGGGACCCTAAATGGGACTGCAACGCCTCAATACCACCGCCTGGTGGATGGTCGGGTGAGTTACACACTCAAAACCGGATAGTGTCATCGGTGCGTCGAGGAAATTCCTCTGGCAGTCACATCTCGTTACGAGACTACAGACAAACACTGGTGTGCAATGCATATGGATCGCTGCCATAACGCAATAATCTATAATATGATTTCGGCGTTTATTGCGCCATACAAACCGGAAATGGATCTAGGAGATCGGCGTCGAATAATTGGGATCCTTCTCCTCCAGTCTCATCGGTGCACGGTAAGAGGGCAGTAACGTTATTTTCAACCCGATTGTTTATTCATTTCACTTCAAGTGTGACATCGCCTACGGCAGCTTCCACGCTCAAAACGCAAACCTGAAACAAAACCCGGGGGGGGGGGGGGGGGGGGGGGGCTGGCTCTCCTTTCCCAAAAAAGAATTAATTATTCTGATGAGTATTGCACTTGGCTACTTGTTTACTTTTGTAGTGTTCAGATAACACTAATAACGCTGAAATGCATGTTATGGATATGAAGCACTCAGGAATGTTGTTTAGTAGCAGGATAAAAGTTTATACATTTAACAAAATCATTTATTATTGCACTTTTTATTTACTGTTGTAGTGAAATGCAGCAGGAATGCTGCTTTGTGTTTGTTGAGCAGTGGGCTTTAAGTTCATACATTTATTTTAATAGAAGCCTTAATTATAATTTGTCATTTCTTTTATATATTTGGGTTACACAGCAATACTATCAAATTCAGCTGTATTTATAAATTCATAAAGTTGAAATTAAGCATTACTAAATGAGTTTGAAATGGAATAAAAACAAAGTTACAACCAATTATAATAGTTTATATGTCTTATTTATCACATCTGTGACTATTATGTGCTATTTGAGTGATGGGGTACTACTGGCGGGACTGCCGATAAACAATGCGGCCCCCCAGATTGAGTGTGGAAATGTAGGGGCTCTCACCATATACAAAGTTGCCCACCCCTGACCTAGACCATCAGGACCTAGACCATCAGGACCTACACCATCAGGAGTACACAGGACCTAATGTTGCTGTCCGTATCCCGTATATCACACTGTTGCTACGCCATAGTCGGGGTTTGCACAAGGTCCTTGAAGTGCTTGATTTTTGAAAAAGAAAAGTCAAAGCCTGGAATTCCTTAAAAACAGCAAATTTTTTCTTTACAAGGTGCTTAAAAAGTCCTTGAAATTCAAATGAACCATTCACATTGGAAGTTTAGTTCATCCATGATAATTGTTCCGAATCAAGAATAGTTTATTTTTATTTGAAGTGTAACTAATTGTCGGAAATTGGTTTTAAGCAATAAATATTGGATCAGATTTTTTTTTCTATAAAAAACTGCATTTAAAAGTGAATTGTATCCTTTTAAATGCCCTTTTAAAATGAGAAATGCTTAGAAAAGTACTTGAATTTCATTTTGCAATGTCTGTGGGAACCCTGCATAGTGTACAAGAAGGACTTGTTAAACAGCAGTTGGTCTAAAGCTAGATCTGATGTGTTTTGAACCATTCACCTTGTTATATACGGGACTCCTTATTTTCACACCGTTTTGCCCCGGGGTGGGGGAGGGGGGTGGGGGTTGTTTATAAACCCTTACCCTAACCTTTACGTTGCTGAAGACCTCACTCCTAACCTCAAATAGAGATCACATTTTACATTTATTCATTTAGCTGATGCTTTTACCCAAAGCAACTTACAGGTTCTGTATGACAAGTCAGCAGGAAGGGTACGACTCTTTCAGCTGAATGAATGTGCCAAAGTCATCTGGGGACTAGAAAGGTGTGCTCAGTAGAGCACAGATCTCTCTCTCTCTCTCTCTCTCTCTGATTGAAAACTTTATTAACAGATTGCAGAATGGGTACAATACAGTACAGCTCAATACACACAATTGTTAAGGGGATGCAGACCAGAGAAAGACTTTAGTCTTGTTTACATCAGGGTCCCCCATTTTCAATTCATCAGGACATATATGACATACATGACATACAGATAAGACAGTACTGCTACATCTATACATTTATGACATACCAGATTTGCAAATACAGTACTGTTTGTGATACAAAAAGACCCATAATAGTGATTATTTAAGTTAAGTTTAGCCATAATCATATATTTTTCCATAATCAGGTAGCTGAACAACATTGGTAAAAAAAATCTATTCTATGAATCATTTTCGGCCTTTCGGCTTTCGGCCAACTGTTTCCTATTTTCGGTATCGGTTTCGGAAAATGTTTATTTAAAATGGACACCACAGCCACATTGGACCAGCCAGAGTGGACAGACCAGATGCGCTGTTTTGCGTGTTTATAGCACAAGTGCTATTTCAGTCCTCCCTCTCTCAGTCCCATCTCTGTCCTCTCTCTCTCCACCACACACAGACCCTCTCTCTCACCCCGGTGACTCAATACGTGGGAAAAGACCACACTTACGCTTCTCATCGTCAGCCTGAACTAAGGAAGCCGCTCTTAACAGAACATCCAGCGACGTCTCCATGCTGGGCTCCATGTGACTGGGTTCCCTGTGACTGGGCAGAAACATGGACAGATGGAGAAAGTAAATGCTTTTATTCCAAAACACTATATATATATATATATATATATATATATATAACCCATGATAAGATGAAGTTCGATACTTCAGTATACACACCCATAATTCCATCTACGGCTGTAATTATCAATTAATCTATCGATTATTTTGATTGATAATTTTAATAGTTTCTGTTACTATGTTCTAGGCATATCAAACGGTAAAACACTGTGTTACTATGTTCTAATCTAGGCATATCAAACAGTAAAACAGTGTTACTATGTAACATATACTGTCTTGTCTTATGGCTGGGTGGTTCCCAGTGCCAACCTCTGGCTGTTTAAGTTTATTTGGATCCCCATTAGCCACAGCAGTGCTGGGGCTATTCTTCCTGGGGTCCATAACACATAAAATACAGTTACAGACTTATACACTCACAACATTTACATGTCATACAGACAATTAAAACAACAATAAAAACCCTAATCAAATTCATAATACAATACAACAATATATACGCCTTATGAATTCATAATACAATACAATAATACCTACTCATAATTAATTCATAATACAATACAGCATAATATACTATTTAGCTTTTACATACATTATCTATGTTCATATCAGCCAATCATACAATATTTTAATAATATATCCCTATCAGACACATGCCTTTTCATCCATATATACCTATCTCTTTATCAGACACATATATTTTCATTTACGTACACACTATCTATTAGGGAATGTCAATTTCTTTGGTTGAAAATGTTGTTTTACCACGATTTTGAAACGACATTTACTATTCTCCTGCTTAACATGTCTGGGAAGAGAGTTCCATTCCTGCATACCACGGAACATGACAGTTCGCTTCATTGCATTCGACCTCACTTTTGGAAGTGTAAAACCTCATGCAGAAGCATGTCTGGTGGAATGGTTGTGTCTGTCAAGACTTATAGATAAATTGTTATATAAAATTGAGGGGATCTTTGTAACAAGAATATTCCTAGTGAATACAAGGAGTGAGCAGAGTAATTTATGTTTGACAAGTAACAAATGAGCACATCTTTTAACAACAGAAATCCCTCTTCCCATTTTCACTACTATATTGTTTATATGGTGTGACCATGACAATTTACTGTCTAATGTTACCCCTAGGAGTTAGTCTCCTGGACTTGATTAATTACCACATCACTTATCAAAAGTTTCAAGACTGGGTTCGTTCTTAGAATATGGTTTGAACCGAAAATGATGCTACTTGTCTTTGATATGTTTAGAACTAGTTTGTTATTCTTTATCCATTCAATCACTGATTGCAACTCTGCCTTTAGGACCGTATTTAATTCATTGGCTGTTGAGGCTGATGTGTAAATCGTTGAATCATCCGCATACATAGAAATATAGGACTTATTTAGGACAAGAGCCTCTACCCATTTCATAACAGGTGAGAATAAGGAACAACTATATCGTAAATTAAGTTTTATTGGCTGTGAGGCTGTAAACAGCAGAGAAATGTTAGCTGCTAGCTACTTCACCATTATAACGCTAGTCCATTCTCTTCAAGTAGCCTACATGCCTTTTTTCCAGCATTAGATTAAGGCTTTCGAAATAGTGAAATGCCATGTTGGCCTCAATATTTTCAAAACAAATTATATGAAAAGGTTATGAAATTAACAAGAATGTGATAAACGGAGCTCAACGCATACATTTGATCGTAGAAATCCGTTTGTTTTCCACCATACCAAGATGGCGGCGGTCTCGTGCCATCAGAGTCAGTGGCGTCTCTACAATTCGTAGCCGCATTTCTGCAGACCCCTCTCTGATTGGCCGAGCGTGCGCATGCGCATGAGCCACGACAAGTCCTCTAGCCAGGAGTCGAAACTCTGTTAAGCTCTAGAGAGAGAGGCTGAAAACCCACAGTTGTTGCCCGACGGATGGGAGCCGAATCCCGGATCCGAGTTTTCTGATGAATAGCCCCAAAACATGGAGGTCGCGAACGCAATTTATACGCATGGAAGTATTGATTACGCCATAACGAATCATTAAAAAAATATACCGTTAACTGGAATATGTTGCGTGTGCCTGCCTTTACACATATGTTGGATAGGATTATGTAATTGGTTTGTCATTAAAAACCAATAATCGCTCGCCGGCTTCGCTGGCGAGCCTGGAACATACATGTTTCGGAACCAATGTGTAACTAGACAGTTACAATATAACATTTATATTAATTAACCCAGTTAATGCCTTAAGAGAAAGAGTCTGGTGGTCAATTGCTACGGAAATGTTGTGTCTTACTAATAATAACTAATTCCTTGGTCAATAGAAGTCTCTGTGATACTTTCTGAATATGATTTGGGAACATCAAATGGGCAGGCCGCGAAATAACAATGTTACAATGTACAGTTTCTGACAGCTGGCTGTGTTGTGAAATGTGCATAACGTTATGAATAAACTGCGAGGTCACGCGAAATAACGTTATACGCGAATCTGGTAGTACATTTCCAATCAGAGAGGGGCTTCGCTCAACCAATCAGAGAGGGGTCTGCAGAAATGGAGCTCAACCAATCAGAGAGGGGTCTGCAGAAATGCGGCTACGAATTGTAGAGACGCATCAGAGTGTCTTCGAGAATACGGGTGGAACAACCTGTGACGTCAGACTACACCTCCCTATACCATGGTCCATGGACACCAAAGGTGAAACAAGAGGCCGTCCAGTCCATAGATATCTATAGAACAAAGATAGCTTAAGGCGGAGTCACCAGCGTCACTGAACCGCCGCCATCTTGTGAGGGTCAGCCTTGAGTGAGAGTGAGTGAGCTGCACAGACAAAAATACTCGCTGAAATATTGACGGATTTACAAACGGGTTGGTTTGCTATAAACATCAAAGATGTAGTTATGATACTGCATACTTATTTTAAAAAAAAAGTTTAAAGATGTTTTTTTTTTACAAATCGCTTGAATCATAGCCACGTTAATAATGCTTGTAATAAACCAACAGTTTGTAAATCCGTCAATATTTCAGCGAGTTATGAGTATTTTTGTCTGTGCAGCTCACTCACTCACTCAAGGCTGACCCTCACAAGATGGCGGCGGTTCAGTGACGTCGCTCTCCATTAGTGATGTGACGTTTGAAGCGAGGCTCCGGAGCTTGTGTCGAGCAATCCAGCTTTTTTTAAGCGGAGCCTGTATCGAAGCGCGTATCAGGTGACGTACTGATGACGTCCGAAGCCTCGGTCCGGGGGGTACCGCCCCCGAAGCCCCACTCCGGGGGGTACCGCCCCCGAAGCCCCACTCCGCGTCACTGATTCAGGAAATGGCTTCGGGGTTGGTGCGCAACGCGTCTCCAACACGGGATCATCCCTATGTTCCCCGGAACATCCCCGCAACACAAGTGTCGACATAGGAATTCATTACGAGTTTCTTTGCGTTGGAGAATCCCGTGGAGTACTGGGAAAGACAAATAAATGTGTATCCTAATAATCCCAACATATATATATATAACAGATGGTAGCGCGAGGCACTGTCAGTCACGATGGACTTCAAGCGTTGTGAAGTGACTGGCGAGTAGCGGTACTGCGAGTTAAACTCACTCCACTTAAAAAGACACACTTTACACGTCATGAAGAGTGAATTCACCTTGGTGTAGCGGTCTGTGCTGTCACCTGTCGCCCGTGTCACGGCAGACCCGGGTTCTAAACTCCCTCGGGGCATCGAAGAAAGTTAAACACAACGCAAAAAAGGTGACCATATGATATCATCTCCGTTACATATAAACTTGCTGTAATGTCTAAATTGCTGTGCCTAATCTGATCACATCTGTATGATCCAAATGCAGGATGGCATGTCGATTTTGAGTTGCTTTTTCTGAATAAAAATTAATGAAGCAAGCACTTGTCCCTGCCATCATTCTGTTAGAAAAACACACTATATTAAATTATAGAATGTTGTAGTAACACAAGCACTTTCTCCTCTGTCCCTGCCATCATTCTGTTAGATAAACAGACACATTATTATTTGTTTATTGGCATCATCATCACTCTGCCTGTTCTACATTTATTGTCCACTTGATGGCACAGTAGAGCAAATGCACCATGAAGCTTCGACACATGTGTGGTACAATTGGATGGAAAGCCTCAATGCTTCATGAAGCTTCATCTCGCCATCATTACTCTCCATTGGCCGGCAGCGCGGGCAAGCTATCTAGTGTTCTATATATATCTATGGTCCAGTCGACTCTAACAAGCTAAGCTAACACACTAGGCCCAACTAAGCCAACACTAGCCCCAGATAAGCTAACACAAGCCACAGATACAGCGGTACCAGCTAAGAAAAGAATAGCTCCTGCTACCGAAGGGAAAAACGACCGAAATATACCAGATAACAGTAACGAATATAGGCTGGCTATGCTAACTAGGCTAACAACATCAACCCCCACGAGCGATAAGAACGGACGCTGCTAACAACTCAGTAAGAACGGATAACTCCCCTTAAACACTGAAGACTATAAAACACATTTCAGTCACTACCTGACGAGCCTCCAGCACCAGGAGGACGGGGCTCAGATGTCAGTCCCACTAGACACGAGCAGGAGGAGTGAGGACCAGACTCACTGGAGGAAGCGAGGATACTGATGGTGATGCGACGTTCAACGGTTCAATAACGATGCGGTTATTTTAAACCAAGCATGTGGCTGCAACGCCGGAGGCGTCTATGCTTTCTACAACGCTGTGATTGGAGTGGAGTGAGAGGCGGAGTCACGGAGTTGGAGAGAAGAAGTGGGGACAGTACTGACTATCTGTATGTCATATATGTCCTGATGAATTGAAAATGGGGGACCCTGATGTAAACAAGACGAAAGTCTTTCTCTGGTCTGCATCCCCTTAACAATTGTGTGTATTGAGCTGTACTGTATTGTACCCATTCTGCAATCTGTTAATAAAGTTTTCAATCAATCAATCAAACAGAATGGGTTGGAGAGTGATAGGCAACCTTCGGAACGAAGAAGCCACCTAATGATGATGATGTTCGGTTTCCGTGTTCCTCTGATTGGCCACTAAGCCCACGTGACCCTGCGCTAGCACGCCCCCCTTATCGCAGCGAGTTATCGTTTGCGCCCGCGCATGCGCATGAGTTGCGACAAGCCCCTTCAATGACAGAGCTCTCATATTTGCGAATGCATAAACTATATCTTAAATTATGGCTATGTGTCTAATATGGCCGTCGCTTATCAATGACTTGTTTTGTTTACTTCAGGGTGAACGCTGTTGCATTCGCAAATATGAGAGCCAGCAATACGCAGCTCCAGTTAGGCAGTTAATCTAATTTATACCGTAACGAATCATTAAAAAAATATACCGTTCAAGAGATAGGAGTACAGTCACATACCAGGAAGATGCACACACACACATATGAGGCATGTACACATGCTTACGTGATACACGTACCCACATACATGTGTTGGAGACATGCGTGCATGCATGTTATGCACAACTGCATGTGTCTGGGGCGCTTTCTCTCACATGCAATATGGAGAAGGGTGGCATCCCGATAGAGGATGCATGCAGCACATACCTGCTCGAAGGTAGTTCGGTCTACATGCAAAGTATATATATCAGGGATGTATACGCATAATGTATAGTATAGTATGTTTCTTTTTTCGTAAGTCTTTTTTTATTTTCCATGTCAGTTGTTAATGTATTTGTATGAGTCCTTTACATGTTTTGTATGTTCTTACAAAAAAGAAAAAGGCAAATCCTGGAAATTGCATATGATGATGTGGAAAGAGATGTTTTGAATATTGGAGAGATTTGTGCAAAAAATATCAATAAAAAAAAAAAATATATATATATACCGTTAACTGGAATATGTTGTTTCTTTACACATATGTTGGATTATGTAATTGGTTTGTCATGACAAACCAATAAAAAAATCGCTACTTTACATCAGGGTGAACGCTGTTACGCTGCCACCACCCACTTCAATGACAGAGCTCTCATATTTGCGAATGCATAAACTATATCTTAAATTATGGCTATGTGTCTAATATGGCCGTCGCTTATCAATGACTTGTTTTGTTTACATCAGGGTGAACGCTGTTGCGTGCCACCACCCACTTCAATGACAGAGCTCTCATATTTGCGAATGCATAAACTATATCTTAAATTATGGCTATGTGTCTAATATGGCCGTCGCTTATCAATTGACAGAGCTCTCATATTTGCGAATGCAACAGCGTTCACCCTGATGTAAACAAAACAAGTCATTGATAAGCGACGGCGATATTAGACACATAGCCATAATTTAAGATATAGTTTATGCATTCGCAAATATGAGAGCTCTGTCATTGAAGTGGGTGGTGGCAGCGTAACAGCGTTCACCCTGATGTAAAGTAGCGATTTTTTATTGGTTTGTCATGACAAACCAATTACATAATCCAACATATGTGTAAAGAAACAACATATTCCAGTTAACGGTATATTTTTTTAATGATTCGTTACGGTATAAATTAGGTTAACTGGAGCTGCGTATTGCTGGCTCTCATATTTGCAAATGCAACAGCGTTCACCCTGATGTAAACAAAACAAGTCATTGATAAGCGACGGCCACATTAGACACATAGCCATAATTAAGATAGTTTATGCATTCGCAAATATGAGAGCTCTGTCATTGAAGGGGCTTGTCGCGGCTCATGCGCATGCGCGGGCGTAAGCGATAACTGGCGGCGATAAGGGGGGCGTGCTAGCGTAGGGTCACGTGGGCTTAGTGGCCAATCAGAGGAACCCGGAAACCGAACAGCGTTGTAGAAGGCATAGACGCGCCCCGGAGACCATAGTTTTTTCACGACAGCGCCACCTACCGTATTGGAAGACCAAGGGGCCGCGTTACCCAATAGTATCCAGCTGCAGCCCCGCAGAACCATACTGGGCTCCTCCCACTGCCACACTGTCAGGCCCCACGCTTTCCGGTCCCTCTCTCCCAATGGCTGATTTGGGTCACGTGACCGTCACAGGCCCCCTCTCTACCAATGGCTGATTTGGGTCACGTGACCGTCACAGGCACGCTCAGCAACGCCACCCACCCAATGGCTGAATTGGAGTATTGCACTGTGCAGGATTGATTGATTGATTGAAAACTTTATCTCAGAACCCACGCTTACCGGCCCTTCTCTCCCAATGGCTGATTTGGGTCACGTGACCGTCACAGGCCCGCTCAGCAGCGCCACCCACCCAATGGCTGAATTGGAGTATTGCACTGTGCGGGATTGATTAATTGATTGATTGAAAACTTTATCTCAGAACCCATGCTTACCGGCCCCTCTCTCCCAATGGCTGATTTGGGTCACGTGACCGTCACAGGCCCGCTCAGCAGCGCCACCCACCCAATGGCTGAATTGGAGTATTGCACTGTGCGGGATTGATTGATTGATTGATTGATTGAAAACTTTATTAACAGATTGCAGAATGGGTACAGTACAGTACAGCTCAGTGTAATAGTGTGTAATAGTGTGTAATAGTGTAATAGTGTGCTAGTGTAATAGTGTAATAGTGTAATAGTGTGTAATAGTGTAATAGTGTGTAATAGTGTAATAGTGTGCTAGTGTAATAGTGTAATAGTGTGTAATAGTGTAATAGTGTGTAATAGTGTGTAATAGTGTAATAGTGTGTAATAGTGTAATAGTGTGCTAGTGTAATAGTGTGTAATAGTGTGTAATAGTGTAATAGTGTGTAATAGTGTGTCTTTTTGTATTGCTCCTGGCTGTTCAAACAAATTTTACCGTGTGAAAGAGGGAGGAATGTTGGTTAATTTCCACAAACTACCAGTGAAAAAAACAGTGTTGTTGGCACGTTGGCTCAGGCTGGCTGCACTCAGGCGGCGCGATCAGCCTGTTGGACAGGGAAGGAGGATCTGCAGCGAACACTTCATTGCCTCGGATTATGTTGTTGTGGGTGGGAGGTTTGTCCAGAATACCACTAATCAGCTGAAGCCTGATGCGGTTCCCTCGGTCTTCGACAGACAGACCGGGCCCGGCGCACCGGGCGCAGGCAGTTCAGCGTCGGGAGCATTTAGCCTGCTGGCTACCTAGCTCCAGTTCAACCAGCCGAGCGACGGGACCATTTAGCCTGCTGGCTACCTAGCTCCAGGTACCAGCGTCAGCTCCCGGAGCGATGGCTAGCTAAGCCAGGTACCAGCGTCAGCTCCCGGAGCGATGGCTAGTTAGTTAGCAGCACCAGCCGGGTACCAGCGTTAGCTCCGGGAGCGATGGCTAGCTAAGCCAGGTACCAGCGTACGTCTGACGTATCTCGAATTACGTCTGACGTTTCTCTACGTTTAGCGAACATTAAACGTTGTATTCATAAAATAATATAAAATCAGCAGCATGGGGATTGGGGAGGGCCGGGGGGAGGGGAGGTACAGGTAGTAGAAGACATAGAGGTACAGGTCACATAATTATAGTACAGTGGAGAAGTAAAAATAGAATAAAAAGGCAGTGTAAACAATATACAATATTATTAACTCTAATAAGCCGTGGGTCTGCATTGTATAGAGCGGATCCCCCGGCCGTATTCAAGCGCTGGAGCGCTTTGCGATGGATCAAACTGTATTAATATAGTTGGCTAGTTGCGCGCTTCTGGCCACCTCCCGCAGTGCGCGCATACACACATACTGTCTGTAGCTATACAGTACGTGCAAAATTAATTGTCAAGAGCCAATCGCACAGGTTGCCTCATCTCATCTGGCTCTGCAAATAGATCTAGAGTCTGAATATCATATATACTGTAGCCTGCTGATGATCTCTCTCGAGTCAAATCCATTCTGAGAACGGAATGCAGTGCCCGCGACGAGGGTCTTGATTGATTGATTGATTGATTGAAAATTGTATTAACAGATCATGCTGGACCTACAAAAGGCCTTTGACACTGTCAATCACTCCATTCTTGATTGAACATTTTATTAACAGATTGCAGAATGGGTACAGTACAGCTCAATACACACAATTGTTAAGGGGATGCAGACCAGATAAATACTTTTGTCTTGTTTACATCAGGGTCCCCCATTTTCAATTCATCATAACATATGACATACACAACATACAGATAGACAGTACTGCTACATCTATACATTTATGACATACCAGATTTGCAAATACAGTATTGTTTGTGATACAAAAAGAGTCCAGAAAAGAGAGTATATACATTTGACGTAGAAACTGTACATTGGAGGAGGTTGGGTAGGTGGGGGGGGGGGACTGTACATTGGAGGTGGTTGGGGGGGGGGGGGGGGTCGGGTAGGAGGGGTGGGTGGGGGGGGGGACACACTGTACAACTGTACAAGCAAAACTGTACATTGGAATATTGACAACCATACTTGGTCATTTACTGTACATTGGAGGGGGTTGGGTTACAACACAGGAGCAGAGTATAAACAACAGTACAGTACTGTTTCTCATTCCTGTACTGTTGTTTATACTCTGCTCCTGTGTTGTAACCCAACCCCCTCCAATGTACAGTAAATGACCAAGTATGGTTGTCAATATTCCAATGTACAGTTTTGCTTGTACAGTTGTACAGTGTCCCCCACCCCTCCTACCCGACCCCCCCCCAAGGCGAAAGTCTTTCTCTGGTCTGCATCCCCTTAACAATTGTGTGTATTGAGCTGTACTGTACTGTACCCATTCTGCAATCTGTTAATAAAATGTTCAATCAAGAATGGAGTGATTGACAGTGTCAAAGGCCTTTTGTAGGTCCAGCATGATCTGTTAATACAATTTTCAATCAATCAATCAATCAATCAATCAATCAAGACCCTCGTCGCGGGCACTGCATTCCGTTCTCAGAATGGATTTGACTCGAGAGAGATCATCAGCAGGCTACAGTATATATGATATTCAGACTCTAGATCTATTTGCAGAGCCAGATGAGATGAGGCAACCTGTGCGATTGGCTCTTGACAATTAATTTTGCACGTACTGTATAGCTACAGACAGTATGTGTGTATGCGCGCACTGCGGGAGGTGGCCAGAAGCGCGCAACTAGCCAACTACTATATTAATACAGTTTGATCCATCGCAAAGCGCTCCAGCGCTTGAATACGGCCGGGGGATCCGCTCTATACAATGCAGACCCACGGCTTATTAGAGTTAATAATATTGTATATTGTTACACTGCCTTTTTATTCTATTTTTACTTCTCCACTGTACTATAATTATGTGACCTGTACCTCTATGTCTTCTACTACCTGTACCTCCCCTCCCCCCGGCCCTCCCCAATCCCCATGCTGCTGATTTTATATTATTTTATGAATACAATGTTTAATGTTCGCTAAACGTAGAGAAACGTCAGACGTAATTCGAGATACGTCAGACGTACTTCGAGATACTTCCGTACTTTCCGCCAATCAGCGCATAGCCCTGTCACAGGACTAATAGTCCTGTGGCAGGGCGGAAGTACCAATCTGGACCTCGAGGCTCCGAGGTTGCAGCTCGACCCTACTCAAACGATGTCTAACTTGCCTGCCATTACGTAGCGTTCTGAAAAACGAAACTGAAACTAATCGTTCTGGCCCTAATGTAACCGCAGCCTAAGAGGGGTGATTACACATGTGTGGTACTTGACATTATTGGAGGTGAGAAGTCACAAACTCTGCATGGGATTCAAGGTGTTGTAGGGGATGGTGAGCCTGCGATTGGAGAGGAAAGTGAGCCAGTTCCTCCTGATCCAGAGGACACATTTATTTTGGATCTCAGCCCCATCATTGAGGAAGAAGGTGGATCCTCACTGGCAGGGGCGGTTCTAGCATCAGACCTTTAGGGGGGCTCAGCCCCTAGAGCAGTAGCATAATTTCACAAAATTCCATGGTCAGGCAAGGGAGGGTGCGGGGCCGGGGGGGTAAAGGTGGATTTTTTTTGTCAAATCAGTTGTGCAATTGTCAATTTTGGTGAGTTGTTTCTATATAATTCACTTATGACATTTAGGTAACATTAATGAACAACTACAGTATTAAGGAGACAACTACAGTATGTAAGTAGTAAACCTATTATTATTATTATTATTATTATTCTTTATTCCAGTCGATCATAATGATCATGATCATATTACGGAGCGCTCACTGCATTCGAGAGAGGGAGAGAGAGAGATAGAGAGGGAGAGAGAGACTCACATTTTCGTATATCCTGACATTACACACACTTCTGCAGTTCCTCTCGCCGTCCCTCTCTCTCTCTCTATTTATCTCTCTCCCTCTCTCTCCCTCCCTCTCCTCGCTAGTTCTATGCCTGTCAAACCCTGTTTGAGGAAGTGTCGGGTTATACTATGCCTATGTCCCCGACACACGCAGTCAAGTTTGTGTATGTGTGTGTATGTGTGCGACGAGGGAGAGATGGCGCACACACATTACACACACTTCTGCAGTCCCTCCCGCCGTCTCTCTCTCTCTCTCTCTCTCTCTCTCCCTCTCGCTCGTTCTCTGCCTGTGAAAACCTGTTTGAGGAAGTGTCGGGTTACACTGCACTACAACCATAGAGGGGGCGTTACTGCAGATCAATGCTATGTCGACGTCACAGAAACCGTCAAATCAGAACAGTTTAGTTGAGTGAGGGAAGATCTCGTGAACTCGAGACTAGACTGATGAGTCAATATGGTAATTAGAGACACAGACCCATTGATACTAACCTGTATTACTATAAAACCATGCTAAACACAGAAAAAAGGCATTTATAATGCATGTCCCCTTTAAATCAACTTTCCAGCCACTGTCAACTGTCAAATTATGTGAAGTAGATTATTTGAGTGTGAGCGCTGGTTTCAAGAAGAATTCAGACTGGAGATGGTTTAAAGAGGCAATGGCTCAGTTGATGAAAAAGGTGATTTAATTCAGCATACAAGCATAGGTTACACAGCAACAGAGGTCCATCCTTGACACAGACAACTTGGTTCTGTCGAGTGTGTGTGTTCAGTTCAATATGACTGCCTTATATTATGTGCTCAACCCAAATCTAATTCTGTTCTGTAATTGGCTACCACTACTGGCCAACTGGATGGGTGGGTTTTTGATGGCTGAAAGTGTGTGAGTCGTCTATCAATTGGTCATGGGGTGTGTTTGATCAGATTGCTCTAAAAACCCGTTTGTCCTGTGCTGGTTCAGACATTGGTCTCTGGGAGGACGCATGGAACAGAGTGTGTGTGTGTGTATAAGTGGGTGTTACATGAATCTAGTGTGTGTGTATATGTGTGTGTCTCTGGGATTGGGGTTTCTGTCACTCAAATGTTAATGACATTATACCTGGTGTGTGAGTCTTAATCTCTGTCACATGCATTACTGTGTGTGTCTCTCGTTAATCAGGCGAAACTGGTTCCTGGGTGGGGGTGAGATAGCGTGTGTGTGTGTGTGTGTGTGTGTGCCAATTTAATCAGGTTTGCAAAGGTCAAGCCAAACTGTGGTCAACTTAGCCACTCTGAATAATGCTATAATACTGTTGAAATAACTATTACTAATCAATCAAAAATACACTATAATATCAAATCTATTGGCCATATGAACATAAATTGTTACTTCAGATGTCAACTGTCAACCTGAATTAACATTCAGTATTCAATATGGTCTGATATTAACATTCAGTATTCAATATTGTCTGATTCAATATTAACATTCAGTATTCAAGTAGAACAGCTAGCTAGCCGTTGTGGACACTCACCTTTCCACAGCAAAACGGTAGGCAAGGCAACTTGGTTGAGAAATGCAGTTTTCAGTCTATGTGTTGTAGGATAGACAGTCTATCTATCCTGTCTCAAGATGCACAATGAGATCTTGAGAGATTTGTTGAATATATTATACAACACAAAATTTGTGTTCTTTAAATATTCAACAATTCTAGAACATTTCATACTGTGACATCACAAATGTTCTAGAATGTTCTATTATGACATCATACTGTGACATCACAAATGTTCTAGAATGGTCTATTATATCATACTGTGACAGCACAACGGAACATGTTTGAGGGTGCTTTCACACCAGAGCTGTTTGGTCCGGACTATCGGACCAGAGTTCGTTTTCTCAGATAGTCCGCTTTTTTTGGGGTGGTGTGAATGCTCAGTCGAACTCTGGTGCGGACCAAACACGCAAACTCTGGTCCGCCTGAAAACGTAGGTCTCGGTTCGCTTCATCGGACCAAACGCGGACCAAATATAGGAAGTGAGTCACCTCTCACGAGCAGAGCACTAAATTACTACCTAACCAATCAGATCTGCGATACGAGGTAGCGTCACGAGCAGAGAGCCTGTAGGGAGCGGCTTTTAGACCAATGTTTTTTTTTTGCTTTGAAAAGAGGGACATTCTCTCAATATGCGGGATGCGGGACAGTTGGTCAAATCCGCGCCCGCGCACACACACGTTAGGGCTCGCAGTCACAGTCACACACACATTTCCACTCTCTATTGTGACGGTTGTCATCTGGTCAGAGATTGAAGAGACGGAACTGCTTTCGACTGTTTATTGCCTATAAAAAGACATGAAATAAAAACAGCTGTAGTATTTTCCTGGTCACTGTACATCTGGTAAACCTCAAGCAGACGGGTACAACACTGCTCCTTTTATAATGTCTCAATGACACAGTATTTATAAAAGTACATGTATTTTACATTCTCATAACAATTAAAATAACAAACCCACTACTTTCCATTACACAGTATCATACCATTAATTTGCAAGTCTATAAACCAAATTGGTAAACTTGCACGACCTGCTGGACATAGCAGGAAGTGCATCAGTAGATTTTCAGCAATATAATGACGTCGAAAATAACATGTTTGCATTACGTATGAAGCCACATACCTATAAAAAGACATGAAATAAAAACAGCTGTAGTGTTTTCCTGGTCACTGTACATCTGGTAGACCTGCATGTGTAACATAAAACGGTACATTAGACTTCCTTCTCAAGATTATTGTACAAAGAAAGTATTCGCGCCATAACACGTTCCTCCAGTTCCAACATTTGCAAACGCAACACACACACAGAACCAATACCAGCGGTCAAACCAACACAGCTATCATTACATTATGTAATACAGTGAGCATTATGCACTAGGTTACTACAGTTTAATGTTTAGACAAATTCTAACCAGAGAAATTAGTGAAATAGCAGAGCTACACTTCAATGGGGAACCTACCTCAAGCAGACGGGTACAACACTGCTGGATAGATACGGTGTCCCCACAGGGACATGCAGCGCGATATACAATGACCTCAACACGTCACCAGGTGGCTCCCAAAACAAATATGGTATGATGTTTCTCAATTTAGATAAAATTCACATGCAAACAAATATAATTTCTAACTCTGTTACACCCACCCCCACTGAATTTTGGCGACATTGAGCACCAACCACGTACTACCTACTAAAGGCACAGTACAACACAATCACACACACACTGGGTCTTCAAAATAACAAAACCAACTCCAAAAGTATCCCATAAGGATGAAGTGGTATGAGAACAACGCTCTCAATCCAGCTACTGGCGGTAGGGTGCCTTGTACACCCCACAAGACCCTCATACACTGTAGTATAAGCCCATGAAAATAAATCATCCCAACATAAAAAAAAATTATGTAAGATAAATTACTCTGGACTGTCAAAACCTAGAACAAGGACCCTGTGTCGCGAACAACATCCTGCCTTGACATGGTCTGTATTAACCTGCTAACTGGTTTGATAAGGCGGCCAAATCTAGACCGAGCCTGATCAGTGTGCACGGGTGGACTCTGTATGTCACTGCACTGCACATTTCTCGCCCTATCAGTCCGTGTCACAGTGTCAAGTGAAGGATCCGCCTGCACTCTGTGTACAGAACTGTCAGCATCAACAGTGACGGTCACTGGTCCATAGTCACAGCTCACAGACCGAACCTCCATCTGGCCCTCAGGTCCCTCTGAGATGTCTCGAGACACAGAGGCTGCACTGCTTATGTCTGTAATGTCGGCCTGCGAAAGACTAGGAACGGACAATTGTGTAATCCATTCTCGGGTCCTTCCTTCAGAGTCCACAGATGCTGGGCCAGTCAAGAGAGCCCCACTCCCTCCCTCAGAGATGTTCTCTGTGTTCTCCCCCACACCGTCGACACTTGGAATGGACGATTGGGTCTCAGGCATGGATGAGGCAAGGTCGGACACTTCACTCATGTCATCCACAGGGATAAAATTGACAAGCATCAGCAGGTTCCTATGGACCACCTTCTCACGTCCAGCAACTGTGTCACAGATCTTGTACGTATGTGTCTCAGCATTCATGCCCACCACAGTGTAGATGGTTGATTCCCATCGATCAGCGACTTTCCTCTTCCCCCTCTCCCTCTTGTTCGCCAAGAGCACCCTGTCGCCGACCTCAATGTCAGACCCCTTCACTTTCCTGTTGTAGAGCCGAGCATGCCTGTTCTGCTCCTTCGTGGCATGTTCCTGGGCAATGGCCATGGCCTCCCTCAGATCTTTAGTGAGAGATTCTACATACTTGTCATAACTCGTCACACATGAGTCATTCAAGACGGTTCGGAAGAGGACATCTACAGGTAGACGGGGAATGCGGCCAAACATGAGATAAAAGGGGGCGTATCCCGTCGTCTCATGGACCGTACAGTTGTACATGAATGTCAACGTCTGCAAACGCTGTGGCCAGTCAGCCTTTGCTTCAGGTGTCAATGCACGGATCATCCCACCCAGGGTCCTGTTGAATCGTTCCACACTACCATTTCCCATTGGATGGTAGGGTGTTGTGTGCGATTTCCTGACACCTGAAACTCTGAGAAGCTCACTGATTAGCTGACTCTCAAAGTTTGCCCCTTGGTCGCTGTGGATCCGCTCTGGGAACCCGAAGACACAGAAATATCTGTCCCAGAGAACTCTCGCCACTTGCTTGGCTGACTGGTTTCTACAGGAAAACGCCTGAGCCATCCTCGTAAAGTGATCGGTCACCACCAAGACATCGACTGACTTGTTTCTGGAATCTTCAGCCGACCAAAAGTCGATACAGACAAGCTGCAGCGGTCTGGTTGATGTTATACTCTCTAAGGGAGCTCTCCCCTCAGGTTCGACTGTCTTGCTGACGATGCATCGCTGACAGTGGCGCACATGGTCTCTCACATCCCTGTCAAGGTTTAACCAGAAGAACCTCTGTCTGGTTAAACTGAGACTCCTGAACTGGCCCTGATGTCCTGCATCATCATGAACACCCTTCAGAACCTCAACCTTGAGTGAATCAGGCACGACATACTGAGACCGCCTTGCCTTGGTGATCTGGTCTCTTGAAACTCTGTACAGCACACCATTGCTCACAGCGAGCTTCTCCCAGTGCTTCAAGTATCTCATGACTGTGACAGACTCTTTCACTCTTTCTCTCCTGGAAGGTCTCCGACATCTCTCCACGTAATACAGGACACGGGAAACGGTTCTGTCTTCTAACTGCCTATCACGGAGGTCCCTCTCTGTGTGGGCAGGCAAAGAGTCTTGTCCAGGCGGAACCAACTGAGGCAAATACTGCAGCACTGCCACAGCACGAGCCCTTGAACCAGCCTCCCATTCCACATGCGATTGTACAACAGCAGACACATCTTCCATCTCAATGGATTGAGTATGCATGTGAATGGGACTGCATGAGGCCTGAGCATCGACACTCATCGGGGGGTGTTCCCTGTGACCATTGGAAACCCGAAAGGCATCTTGAACAGAGCCATTCGACATATCCCTGACTTGGGACAAGAGACTCAGGTAGGGCTCTTCCAGCAACCTATGACCAACACTGTCCTTAACAAACGGCACACGGCTCAGGGCATCAGCCACAACGTTCAGCCGGCCTGGCACATACTTGATGTCAAAGTCGTAGCTTGCCAATTTAGCTACCCAGCGCTGCTCACAACAGTCCAGCTTTGGCTTTGTCATTATGTGAGTCAGCGGGTTGTTGTCAGTCCAAATTGTAAACTTGTGGCCCTTCAGCCAGTGACTAAACTTGTCACAGACTGACCACTTCAAGGCCAGAAACTCCAAACGATGAGCTGGACAGTTCTTTTGAGACTGAGACAAGGACTTGCTGGCGAACGCAATAGGCCTGGCTCTGGTTTCGCCTTCCTGGACTTGTGACAGGACAGCACCAATACCATCCAGGGATGCATCCGTCGACAGCATGAAGGGGCGGCTGAAGTCAGGGTGAGCCAGGACCACCGTGTTAACAAGGGATGCCTTCAGCTTCTCAAAAGCCTGTTCCTGGTCTGAGGTCCAGTCAGAGGCTCTCAACTTCTTGTTCGACAGTCTGTACTTCCCCTCCTTCCCTTTTCTTCTCTCGCCCTTTAACAGAGAGAAGAGAGGCTTGGCGACGGCGGAGTATCTGGGAATGAAGTGCTGGTAATAGTTGATCATCCCCAAAAACGATCTTATCCGCTTCTGTGATGGGTTCACCCCATTGGGCTCCATGAGGTCAGCACTCGTCATTTTTGCAATGCTCTCAACCTTGCTGCGGTCTGTTGACACGCCCTTCTCATCTATTATGTGACCGAGAAATTTCACAGACCTTCTAAGGAAGAAGCATTTCTTTGGGGCCAACTTCAGGTTATGACCACGCAGTCTGTCGAACACCATTTTAAGGCGCCCCAAGGCAGTCTCCTCATCTGGAGCAAACACCAACAAGTCATCCAAGTAGCACAGTAAACTCAAGTAGTTCTGGTCCCCGAAGATACTGGTCATCATGCGCATAAAGCTCCCGGGGCTATTGCAGAGGCCCTGCGGAAGGCGGTTGTACTCATACAAGACCATGGGCGTGGTGAAGGCTGAGTACTTTCTGTCGTCCTCATGTAATGGCATGTTATAGAACCCGGAGGTCAAGTCCATTGTACTGAAGAAACAGTTGCCACCAAGCGCAGCCAGGCAATCCGCCTGGTGAGGGAGAGGATGAGCGTCCTTTAGGGTCCTCTTGTTCAGCCAACGGAAATCTGTACACACACGTAGATCGCCATTCTTTTTCCACACAAGTACCAGAGGAGACGCGTATTCACTGGTGGACTTTCGGATGATCTCCTTCTCCTCCATCTCACTCAGTACCTGGCGTAATATCTGATACTGGCCGGGGGGCACCCGCCTGAATGTGGTCAGAGAGGTGAATGCGGTGTACGAAGTCCTTCGCTTCTCCACAGTCAAGATGGTGGCGTGAGAAGATGTCCTCATACCGCACAATCAGGTCAGCCATCTTCTGTTTCCAGCTCTCTGATACATCACAAGACTGGACGTCGAGACTGCTCAACCCAACTGACTCAAGTTTGTCATCAGTGGAACGTACCTCGGCAGAGGCGGGCATCTCCACTTGAGTGCAACTGACCAGGGGGACCTTTGGAGGGTCAGCAACATCCATGTCCTCAAGCGCCATGCAGGAGAAGACATCGGCCAGCTTTGCATTACGCCTCACCAACACAGGCCAGAAGTATTGATGAGCTTCAGTGGGACCCATCTGTCTCCCCACAATGGAGTAACAATCCTTGCTACCAAAACTCCCCTCGGGGCCGAACGAGCAGATGTGGGCTGTGTCATTACGGTGCTGCCCGGAGATACAGCAGTGTCTTTAGGTAGTTTTCCCCATACGAGATATTCACGGCCAGGTTCAAGGCAAACAGCTGAATTGCACCTCACAGTGCCAACTTTGTCCGGCACGTCCTGACCTCTCCACGGACTCAGACCAGAGAGCATAGATAGGAACTGTTCATATTCTTGATCTTTGGCAGTGCAGGGGTCGGATACAGCTTTCCAGTAGGAATCGCACAGCTTAGACTGACGAAGGACATGCTTAATAACATTAGTCCCCAGTATCAACTCATCATGCTGTCCCTGAACAACGAGCATGGGGACCGACATCTTACAGCCATACACTTCAATCTCCACATCGAAGGCAGACTTTGGCTTGACATGACGTCCACCACATCCAACAAGGACCACATTGATCTGGTTGTGCTCAGTTATCACTCCAGCCTCCCTCAGCTTCATCTCTGCTGCCTCGCTGATGCTACAAGCCATGGACCTGCTGTCCAGCATGCCACCCAGCGTTGTTGTACCACCCACACCCACAGGTGTATAAAAAAGACTGTCACTGCTGCTAATCCTGTGTATGTTCTGATACACAACAACTTCTGAGTCATCACTTGAATCCTTCACAGACGTATAAACCGTCTCAGCATCAGATATATAACTAGTTTGGGAGTTCACGTCGGGACCTGTACTGCCTCCCTTCACATACAGGTCAGTTAGTTTCCCCCAAACTGAGGTTGGGAGGACTTATTGGCCTGACAGTCCCTCTTTGTATGCCCAGGGGCCAGACAGACGAAACACAGCCTCTCATTCATGCAGTGTGAAATGGTGCTATGACTAGAGTCATCACAGACCCGACAAGCTTGCTCCCTGGGACGTCCCCCTCCAGGGGTACGCGGGAACCTCCCACCACGCATTGGAGTAGCGACATTGCGCTGCTGCATTTTCTCCATCATCCCCTGAAACATGTCCACCATACGGCTAAGAAGCCTCTCCTCCGACTGCTGGAGATTCTGACCGACAACTGCCGTAGAGGTGGGGCGTGGGACATGGCAGAACTCTCCTTGAACTGGGACAGAACCAGGAGAGGGGTAAGGAGTATGACACTCCTGGCGTTGGGCTTGAAGAGAGAGAGGGATAGGACTCTGGGTGTGGCACTGCTCAGGTACTGACAAACTGGCTGGTGATGAGCTAGACTGCTCATGGAGGACAGTGGTGGTGTGACTCTTTAACTGCACAGCCCCACTGACTCTGCTGCTAGCCCTCAACTCCCTTTGGTAATCATCAATCCTCATCTGTACATCTCGTGAGGTCCATTCATGGATTGGCTTACATTTCAGAGTGTAGGATAACTCTGGGTCAGGACAATGTTTCACAAACATGAGCGCCACCTCATCACTCATGTTCCCTGCTTGCTTGCCCTGTCTGCCCAGACCCTCAATAGCTAGGTCTGCTGCCTTGTTCAATCTAATCCAGTAATCGACTGGGTTTTCTCTGAGTTTGGGCAGGGTGGCATAGAAGTCCGAAAGAGGGAGACATGAAGATGCATCACTGAAGTACTGAAGGAGGATATTGTAAATCAGCCCAGGGTCTCTATTGGCATCAAGTGATGGATCACTACGTAGGCCGATCCTCACAACATCTCTAGCTTTACCCCTTAAACGAACCCAAACGAACCTCAGAATCTCCTCAGCCTGCTCAGGCATAGGTATCGCCTGTTTCCTGAGATGAGACTTAGTCATGTCAATCCACTCCTGAACTGAACACTTTTCAGAACCGTCACCCCTGAATGTCTGGGGTTCTCTGTCTGGCCTAACCTGAACTGTCACACGTGGGGCTTCCTGCCTGGTAGCTTCCCTGTGCGTATCCTGACTATGTGAAGTATTCTGGGGATCGCCACTCATGTTTATTACACCAGATGACATCAACTTTGCGACTATAGACTCGCCAATCTGGACACCTAACTGCCCTACCATATCTGTGAGGTGGTTCATAGCATCAGCATCGCTACTAGGTGTAGAAGTGTGAGGACCCTCCCCCATGAACTGCCCAACAGGAGCACAACCTGGGCTCTGACTCAACCCTGTACCCCTACCGCTGTCAGCCATGGACCGGGAATGCCCCACCCCCCTATCAAACTTCCTGGTGACATCGCTGCCGCCAGCATAGCCACTAAACGCCAAACCTCTTCCCATTGATAGGACTGGACTGGCAAAAGTATCCACCCTATCGTCATCAACTCCCCCCTCAGCCATTATAAGTACTTGCGTTGTGTTAAATTACGGAATACCAAATGAAAAAAATAAAAATAAAAATAAAGAAAAAGAAAAAGAAGATTATAATCAAAATAATAATTATATATATATTTTTTCTTTCTTTTTAACAAAACAAAACAAAAATAATCGTCAATCTATGTATGGGAGTGAAAACACTTCGCTCTGACCAATATACTAGTTACAGATCTGACCACACACTGATCTTGTACACAATTCTGGACAGCCACACAGCATCCACGGCGATCGGCGTCGAGCTGATCTTGAAGATCCAGAAGGTCACGGCACCAGTGTAACGGTTGTCATCTGGTCAGAGATTGAAGAGACGGAACTGCTTTCGACTGTTTATTGCCTATAAAAAGACATGAAATAAAAACAGCTGTAGTGTTTTCCTGGTCACTGTACATCTGGTAGACCTCAAGCAGACGGGTACAACACTGCTCCTTTTATAATGTCTCAATGACACAGTATTTATAAAAGTACATGTATTTTACATTCTCATAACAATTAAAATAACAAACCCACTACTTTCCATTACACAGTATCATACCATTAATTTGCAAGTCTATAAACCAAATTGGTAAACTTGCACGACCTGCTGGACATAGCAGGAAGTGCATCAGTAGATTTTCAGCAATATAATGACGTCGAAAATAACATGTTTGCATTACGTATGAAGCCACATACCTATAAAAAGACATGAAATAAAAACAGCTGTAGTGTTTTCCTGGTCACTGTACATCTGGTAGACCTGCATGTGTAACATAAAACGGTACATTAGACTTCCTTCTCAAGATTATTGTACAAAGAAAGTATTCGCGCCATAACACGTTCCTCCAGTTCCAACATTTGCAAACGCAACACACACACAGAACCAATACCAGCGGTCAAACCAACACAGCTATCATTACATTATGTAATACAGTGAGCATTATGCACTAGGTTACTACAGTTTAATGTTTAGACAAATTCTAACCAGAGAAATTAGTGAAATAGCAGAGCTACACTTCAATGGGGAACCTACCTCAAGCAGACGGGTACAACACTGCTGGATAGATACGGTGTCCCCACAGGGACATGCAGTGCGATATACAATGACCTCAACACGTCACCAGGTGGCTCCCAAAACAAATATGGTATGATGTTTCTCAATTTAGATAAAATTCACATGCAAACAAATATCATTTCTAACTCTGTTACATTACTACCTAACCAATCAGATCTGCGATATGAGGTAGCGTCACGAGCAGAGAGCCTGTAGGGAGCGGCTTTTAGACCAATGTTTTTTTTCTGCTTTGAAAAGAGGGACATCCTCTCAATATGCGGGATGCGGGACAGTTGGTCAAATCCACGCCCGCTCACACACACGTTAGGGCTCGCAGTCACAGTCACACACACACATTTCCACTCTCTATTGTGTCCAATAGACGAGCGCCCTTTTCGACCGCCTGACATTGTTCAGAAAGTTTAGTGCGCTTGACAAATTGCAATGTGAATGCAGACGAACCAAATGAAGAATGCAACAATGTTGCAACTTCACCCCCCGAACCGCACAGAGTCCACCAAAACTATATGTGAAAGCGCCCTGAGTTCCATTTGAATAATATAAATAATGTTTGGTAAGGCTGTCCCCGAAGCCTGTTTTTGGGATTCAAACTTCGTCAGGGTTCTTCGAACGGACGTTCGAACCTTCGTTTTTAATTAAAAAAGTAAAATAAAATAAAATAAATCTATAATTTTTTTTATATATATCCTCAAACTAAATCCTCAATTTGAATAAAGTGATTCAAACTTCGTCAGGGTTTTTCGAACGGACGTTCAAACCTTCGTTTTTTATAAATTCATTTTTTTATTAATTTTTTATCCTCAAACTAAATCCTCAATTTGAATAAAGTGATTCAAACTTCGTCAGGGTTTTTCGAATGGGAGCAGTGGCGGCCGGTACATTCTTCTCCATGGGGGGCGCTATACCAAACATTTTGCAAACATGTACCACGCATTGGCGAATATTTAATTAGGTACAACTATCACCATTGCCATCAATCAATATATGATCACACTATCACAGTCAGTCAAATGCAGCCAATATGCCCTACACAATCAGAGAGAGAGAGAGAGAGAGAGAGAGAGAGAGAGAGAGAGAGAGAGAGAGAGAGAGAGAGAGAGAGAGAGAGAGAGAGAGAGAGAGAGAGAGAGAGAGAGAGAGATATCGCAACTATACCTTGTTAAGTTGAAACGCACAGTGGTCCAGCAGGCAGAAGGGCTTGATAAAGTATATCCACTCCACTGTCCAGACTGTGTTGAGTTGATGTCCATCCATGTCCACACTGCATCCATATATAGCTTCTTGTTGTTAGCCAACAAGTATTGTGTGAGTGACGAGCTGTGTCTCTTTGCCCATTTCCGCGTCGAACAGCCTGCAAACTACCTGGCGTTCCTATCGCCCTGCTCTAAGACAAACTCTAACCTTAACCAACTTTGAAAGAGTGCCTAAGCTTAACCGTCGAAAGAACTTGCCGTCACGCTCTAAGACAAATAGCTGCATCACAACAACACAACAGCTAGCATAGAGTATCATCTACTAACCAGAAACTGCCGTCGGCCAATCAGAGAGAGCGTCTCCGCGAAATGCGGCTATAGATCTACACAGGCTTATAGCCTATAATACGTGACATTTGAAGCAGGCACCACTGCTGTTGTAATTGTCTGGTAATAGCTGTTTGAGTGTTTATTATTACTGCCTTCCTATACCCAGTTAAAATTGTCTTCATATCTCTATATACAACAGCAGTGGTGCCTGCTTCAAATGTCACGTATTATAGGCTATAAGCCTGTGTAGATCTATTCGGAATAATAAACATATACAAAACATGACACAATGTCATCCTATCTCCGATAGAGCGGCTGGTCTGAGTTGAACGAACACATCGGGAGGAGAATGAATGAATGAATGAACCTGATGTAAACAAGACAAAAGTGTTGTGAAGAAGGCACGACAACGCCTCTACTTCCTCAGGCGCCTAAGGAAGTTCCAAGTCAGTCAGAAGATCCTTAGGAACTTCTACTCATGTACAATAGAGAGCATCCTGACCGGCAACATCACCTCCTGGTTTGGGAATAGCACTGCACAAGACCGTAGCAGACTACAAAGAGTGACACGTTCAGCCGAACGCACAATTGGAGGGGGGCTTCCCACCCTCCAGAACATTTACAACAAGCGGTGCAAGGGGAAGGCTAAGAGAATTATTAAGGACTCGAGCCACCCGAACAACTGCCTCTTTGAACTGCTGCGGTCAGGCAAGCGATACCGGAGTCTTAAGGCGAGCACAGAAAGACTCAGAAGAAGCTTCTATCCCCAGGCCATCAGGCTGCTAAACGAACAATAATCACTATGCAACAACCATCAAATGCACACAGCACACACACCCACACGCACACACTCACTCAAACAACAACACACTGCAGCACCCACTCTCCACACTTTAGATCACACAAACACACTTACACTTTATATTTATTGATAAAGGATTTGCACTACAACTCGTACACCTACTGTGAATTGTACCTAAATTGCACCTCGTCCCATTTCTCCATTTCTGCCTTGCACTATATAGTATTGTATATTAGTACACTGCACAGTATTGTATATTGTATGGTAACTACGTCTATTCTGCATCGAACATTGTACATATGTCTAAACTGAACACTGTGACCTCATTTTTTTTTACTTCTAATTTTACTATGTTATTTTATTTCATACTTATCTTGTCTTGCACAGTCTCTGGAGCGCAACAGTAAGAAGCATTTTGTATAAAAGTATTCTGTACTTCTGTATGACAACTATTAAAGAAACCTGAAACTTGAAACTTTCTCTGGTCTGCATCGAAGCAGGCACCACTGCTGTTGTAATTGTCTGGTAATAGCTGTTTCGAGTGTTGATTATTGGGTTGTTGTCGTCGCAGACTCACTGCATGTTCAATTTGCGGCTCTGTCTTCATATCTCACGGCAGGCAGTCAAGTCCATGCCTTGCGCGCGTCAACACACAGGGCAGCGGCAGCAGCAGCGGTGGATAGGGCGGCGCGTCACGTGGGGGTCGCGGCCAATCAGAGGAACCCGGAAACTGAAATCCCTTGCGGAAAGTATACACGCGTCCCAGCTGAAACGTATAAAAGGGAACCTGTGTTGAAAAACCATTGTGCCCCCCCGAGAACATTTTATGCCCCCCCACTAATTTGTTTCTGCAGCCTGGTCTGTGTGTGTGTGTGTGTGTGTGTGTGTGTGTGTGTGTGTGTGTGTGTGTGTGTGTGTGTGCGTGCGTGTGCGTGTGCGTGCACTGTGCACGAGTGCACATCTAGTGGCGGGGGTATGTTTATGTTTATGTTTATTTAGGATAGATTTGGTCTCCCTGATGTTGACTCCTTAGCCACAGCCTTGGGTTGTTTAATACTGGACGAGTGTTTCATAACGGCCGTTGTGTGGGCCGGTTTCGGGGCCGGTGCGTGGGCCGGTGTGTGGGCTGGTGCGTCTGAATGTCCCGGGCTGAATTTGTGTCCCAGTCCGCCTCTGTATTCATCTATGGGAAAAAAACATTTCCAGTGAGTGAAGGTTTGTTCAAATCATGAGGGAACAAAATTGTTATGGTTTGTAAACAACCCCAACAGCACGACACAGACAGGTTAGCCAAAACCGAAGGGCGTATTTATTTTCACAAAACAGAAATGTGCAATCACAATGTTAATCCTCTTGAGGGGAATGTCCTTTAGCCAAGTTGGGCTCTGCGGCTCTGCAGCACTGCCCTAAGCAGAGTTGACTCTGCGGCTCTGCAGCACTTCCCTTAGCAGAGTTGACTCTGCGGCTCTGCAGCTTTATGCTATCCCACTCGCAGGGAAAAAAGAAACAGAGAATGTCATTAGTTCCAAAACGTAGAAAATAACAGGCAGTCCAGTAACAAAACAATCAACAATTCTTCAGTGTTTGAGGAAACACACAGGCAGAGTCCAGTAACAAAACAATCAACAATTCTTCAGTGTTTGAGGAAACACACAGGCAGAGTCCAGTAACAAAACAATCAACAAATCTTCAGTGTTTGAGGAAACACACAAAAAACAGACGAAGGCAGTGAGTCCAGGGTAAAAACGAGGATATCAATTCATAGAAAAATAGTCTTCCAAAAGACTCACCAGAAGCAAGGTCGAAGTGGGAAAACGAGGCACGGGTCCACGGAGGCAGAGAGAGAACACAGCAACAACCTCCAAGGGCGCACTGGAGGAACACGAGAGGGAACAGCAGTAGAGTACGTGGTGACAAAACGACCCGACACAGAAATGATCAGCAAACCCAGTATAAGAGTGCTCCCGCCGAGCTGATTGGAAACTCCTCTCAGGTGCGTGATGGTAATTGGCACTGAGAAGCGCACAGTACTAGACCAGCCCTCACAGTACCCCCCCCCCCCCCCCCTCCACGGGAGCCACTCGGCGACCTGCCCGGCCTCGGCTTCTCCGGATGGGAACGATGGAAGTCGGTGATCAGGGCGGGGTCCATGATGAGCTGGCGGGAGACCCAGCTCCGTTCCTCAGGACCGTATCCCTCCCAGTCCACCAGATACTGAAACCCCCGTCCTCGGCGTCGGATGTCCATGAGCCGGCGGACCCTCCACTGGGGGTGTCCATCCACCATCTCGGGAGGAGGCGGATCTGGGGCAGGAGGCATCAGGGGACTGAGAGAGACAGGCTTTACTCGGGACACATGAAACACAGGATGAATGCGCATGGATGCTGGAAGCTTGAGACTCACCGCCGTGGGACTGAGCACCTTCCGGATCTCGAAAGGGCAGACGAACCGGGGGTTCAGCTTCTTGGCGGTGGATTGAAGCGGAAGATCCTTGGAGGATAACCATACCCTCTGCCCTGGATGGTAAGTCGGCGCAGGGATCCGGCGTCGGTTAGCTCCCCGACTGGCGCGCTCCGATGCCCGGAGCAGCGCAGTCCTGGTGATCTCCCAGACATGACGACACCGGTCGAGATGAACCTGCACGGAGGGAACTGCCACTTCCAACTCCTGTGCAGAGAAAAGAGGGGGTTGGTAGCCCAGAGATGCCTCGAACGGCGAGAGGCTGGTGGCGGAGCTGACCAGGGAGTTGATGGCATACTCGACCCAGGGGAGGAACCGGCTCCAAGATGCAGGCTTCTTGGCGGCAACACACCGGAGAGCAGATTCCACGCTCTGGTTCATTCTCTCCGTCTGCCCGTTAGTCTGTGGATGGTAACCAGATGAAAGGCTAACAGTGGCCCCCAATCCCTTACAAAAGGCCCGCCATACCTGGGAAGTGAACTGGGGCCCCCGGTCCGAGACGACGTCCTGGGGAAAACCATGGAGGCGGCACACGTGGCTCGTCAGGAGGTCCGCTGTCTCGGGAGCTGAAGCGATCCACCACCGTCAGAATGACTGTGTTTCCCTGGGAGGGTGGAAGGCCAGAGACGAAGTCCAACGCCACACGGGACCAAGTGCGGCACGGAATGGGAAGTGGCTGCAGTAGACCGGTGGGTGCCTGGTGAGAGGCCTTGCTGTGGGCGCAGACCGTGCAGGCCAACACAAACTCCCTGACGTCGTTCCTCATGGTGGGCCACCAGAACCGATGAGCCAGGAAGGAGAAGGTGCGGTGGACGCCGGGGTGGCAGGCAAACCGGCTGGTGTGGCCCCACTGGAGAACCCAGGACTGGACAGAGTCGGGGACGAAGAGGCGACGAAAAGGTACGTTGCTCTGAGCGGGATGGAAACGTAAGGCACGCTTGACCACGGTCTCGATGCCCCAGATAACCACTCCCACTACCCTGACCTCAGGGAGAATGGGAGTCGGATCCTCAGAGTATAGAATCCCCTTGGAGTGTAACCGGGACAGAGAGTCAGCCTTTGTGTTGCGGGACCAGGGCGAAAAGTCAAAGTCGAGAAGTCAAACGATGAGAAGCTGGCCACCTTGCTTGCTTCGGCTGTTGAGGGCTTGGATTCGGATACGTACGAGGATGTACGTCAAGTTCAGATGGTGAACCGTTCCTCGGCAGCAATGACTGGCATTCCTCAAGCAAGACGCCATCCTCAAGCTACCACTGCCAACAGCTCCAGATTCCTATGTCATAGTCATTCAGCAGTAAGGAATCGACGAGAGTAGAAGGCACATGGATGGACCTTATGGTCGTCGGACTGTAATGGAAGAGACTAAGTCAGTATCGAGGGTCAAAAGTGAAATGACTGCCGTCATGGAGGTATGGGTGGAGAAGCAGCGGGGCGGTGGTGAATAGCGGGGAGGTGGTGAGGTACGTTCTTAGGATAGACGCAGCGCAGGCCGCTGGAGACAGTCAATATGGAAGGGAGGGAGAGGTCAGCTTGGTAAGTGGCTCCGCAATTGGCTGTAGTTCCGGATAAACCTCCGGTAAAAGTTTGCAAAACCGAGGAAGCTCTGTAGCTCCTTCCGAGAAGAGGGCTCCGGCCACTCTACCACGGCCTGGATCTTGCGGGGGTCGGCTCGGGTCTGGCCACTCTCCCCGATGAAGCCAAGGTAATCGACGGAGTCGGAGTGGAAACGGCCCTTCTCTGCCTTAACAAAGAGCCGGTTGCGGAGAAGGCGCTCAAGTACTCGGCGGACATGATGGACATGTTCCTCGAGAGTCTTGGAGAAGATGAGGATGTCGTCAAGGTAGACCACCACAAACTCATCGAGCATGTCACGAAGGACGTCGTTCATGAGCGCCTGGAATACTGCCGGAGCGTTGGTGAGGCCGAACGGCATTACCAGGTACTCGTAATGACCCCTGGGAGTCTTGAAGGCGGTCTTCCACTCTTCGCCCTCTCGGATCCGGACCAGATGGTAGGCACTCTGGAGATCCAGTTTAGTGAAGACGGTAGCCTGGGTGAGGGGCTCAAAGGTGGAGTTCATGAGAGGAAGAGGATACTTGTTCTTGATGGTGATCTCGTTGAGTTGGCAATAGTCAATGCAGGGCCGGAGACCTCCGTCCTTCTTCTTAACAAAAAAGAAGCCGGCCGCCACCGGGGAGGACGAGGGCCGAATGAGGCCTGCTGTCAAGGACTCGGAGATGTACTCCTCCATCGCTGCCTTCTCTGGGACGGTCAGACTGTAAAGGCGGCTGCCGGGAAAAGGAGCCCCAGAGCGGAGGTCGATTGCACAGTCGTAAGGCCGATGGGGGGAAGGGCCTGAGCCCGGGACTTGCTGAAAACCTCCCCGAGATCGTGGTAATCAGGGGGGATAGTAGAGAGGTCTGAGAGCGGCACACTAGGGCAACTCCGGGGTGACGGACTGGACGCAGCCTGAAGACAGTGGGCATGACAGGAGGAGCTCCACCCCATGATGGTACCGGAGGACCAGGTGATGTGGGGCTCATGCAGCGCGAACCAGGGATGACCCAGAACTACTGGGACTGAAGGGGACCTGGTAATAAAGAACTGGAGTCTCTCAACGTGATTACCAGCAATGGTGAGGAGGACAGGACAGGTGCGTTGAGTGATGTCGGCCAAGCGGTGCTGATCCAACGCGAAGACCTCCAAGGCCCTCTCGAGGTTCTCAAGCGGAATGTTAGCCTGGGTGGCAAACTCAAAATCCAGGAAGCTCTCATCAGCCCCCGAGTCAACGAGTGCACCCACCGTCGCCCGCTGGTCCGCCCACGCCAGGGTGACGCTCGTCAGATGGTTAGGTGGTGCAGGGGTGTGGGAACAGGAAAAACGGCTCACTAGGATCTCCCGGGGTCCCAGCAAGCCTAGTCTTTTGGCCGGGTAGGACAATTGTAGACACGGTGTCCCACAAGGCCGCAGTAGAGGCAAAGGCCGGACCTGAGCCGGGACTCGCGTTCGGCTGGGCTAAGGTGTGTGCGTCCCAGCTGCATGGGTTCCTCCCTGGTCACAGGCCGGGAGGTGAAGGGGCTACCAGTCGCGGAGGAGGCAGGACGAGCAGCAGTCCAGTCACGAGTGCAGGAGATTTGGGGAACGGTTGGGGGTCCTAGTCTGGCTTGCTCGCGCCTTCTCTCCCAGACGCGTCCGTCGATGCGGATGGCGAGGCTGATTAGGGCCTCGAGCGAATCGGGCTCCTCCCGGGTGGCGAGCTGGTCTCTCACAGACTCGTTGAGACCCTTCAGAAAAGTGAGACGAAGCGCCCGGTCGTTCCAACCAATCTCGGTTGCAGCCAGTCTGAACTCCAGCGCGTAGTCGGTGACACTGCCACTGCCCTGCTGGAAGGTGCCCAACCGGGCTCCAGGATCCTGGCCACAAGCTGGGTGGTGGAAACCCCTTCGGAGCTCTGCCACAAAATCTGGGTAGGAAAAACAGAAGTTAGCCCTCATGGACCAGGAAGCAGTAACCCACTGTGCTGCTCGGCTTGTGAGCAGGTTAGTCATGTAAGCCACCTGGGCTGCCTCCGTCGTGAATCTGCTGGGTTGATGAATGAAAACGAACTCACACTGCATGATGAACGTGGCACAGTCCTCGAAGTTACCGTCAAACAGTCGCGGGCTGGAGAGATGGGGCTCCTGGGGAGCGGGGTTGGGAGGTGTAGGGTCAGCTGCGGCGGCGGTCCGGCTGGGACTCCTGCCAATGGTGGGTTTAAAAGCAGGGTGTTAAATGCTGCACTGGGTGTCTGCAGCTGGTGTAGAATATCTGCCTGCTGATTACCCTGCGCAGTCTGTTGGGTGGTTAGTATGTCCAGAGAAGTCTGGAGTGGCTGGACCTGGGCCCGGAGGCCCTGCACAGCAGCCGCAGCCGCCTCTAGCTATTGGGTGTGGGCGTTGGTCAGCTGGATCTGACCTGCCAAGGCTGCTCTAACACTGTCTGTGTCGGCTGGGGTCGACATGGTCGGGTCGTAATGTTATGGTTTGTAAACAACCCCAACAGCGCGACACAGACAGGTAGTTCAGAGTTAGCCAAAACCGAAGGGCGTATTTATTTTCACAAAACAGAAATTTGCAACCACAATGTTAATCCTCTTGAGGGGAATGTCCTTTAGCCAAGTTGGGCTCTGCGGCTCTGCAGCACTGCCCTAAGCAGAGTTGACTCTGCGGCTCTGTAGCACTGCCCTTAGCAGAGTTGACTCTGCGGCTCTGCAGCTTTATGCTATCCCACTCGCGGGGAAAAAAGAAACGGAGAATGTCATTAGTTCCAAAACGTAGAAAATAACAGGCAGAGTCCAGTAACAAAACAATCAACAATTCTTCAGTGTTTGAGGAAACACACAGGCAGAGTCCAGTAACAAAACAATCAACAATTCTTCAGTGTTTGAGGAAACACACAGGCAGAGTCCAGTAACAAAACAATCAACAATTATTCAGTGTTTGAGGAAACACAGGCAGAGTCCAGTAACAAAACAATCAACAAATCTTCAGTGTTTGAGGAAACACACAAAAAACAGACGAAGGCAGTGAGTCCAGGGCAAAAACGAGGATATCAATTCATAGAAAAATAGTAGGGATGTCCAATATTATCGGCCTACCGATATTATCGGCCGATATCGGCATTAAAATGTGATATCGGAAAATATCGGTATCGGTTTTCAATTTATTTATTTATTTATTTTTTACATTTCTATAGAAATTATGTCCGATAAGTAATTATGTCTCGAGGAAATACGCTCTGCTAGTAGTTGTCTGGTTGTCTGCTAGTAGTTAGCTGGTTAGATACTGTACATTCAGACAGTGTTGGATCTAACTAAATAGATTTATATGGACACTTTTATGGAAAGTTCAAGCCCTGGACCACAAAGCTTCTCGAAGGATTAAGGCTATACTCGGTCAACAACAACAACAACAACAACAACAACAACAACAACACGCAGCTATAATGGCTAGCTGGATGCAGTCTGGACAGTGGACATCGACAACAGTCTGGACAATGGACATATACTGTACACTTTATCAAGCCCTGCTGGACCGCGTTTGAACTAAACAAGTGAGTCGCGGTCGCGATATCTCTCTCTTTCTCTCTCTCTCTCTCTCTCTCTCTCTCTCTCTCTCTCTCTCTCTCTCTCTCCCTGTTAGAGCGATGCTGTGTTGTTGTTGAACTAACTAATTAATTTCGCCGCGGGGGGGCCATAATCACCCGGACAATGAATGGTAACTTGTTTAAAATGACAAGATATACATATGTGATTATTATTGGATGGATCAGAGAGAGAGAGAGAGAGAGAGAGAGAGAGAGAGATAGAGAGAGAGAGAGAGAGAGAGAGAGAGAGAGAGAGAGAGAGCTGTGCGTGTTTGTGTAGGGCTATTGGAAACGTGGTTGCATTTGACTGACTGATCATATATTGATTGATGGCAATGGTGATAATATTCGCCAATGCGTGCCTTGTACATGTTTGCAAAATGTCTGATCTGACCTGCCAAGGCTGCTCTAACACTGTCTGTGTCGGCTGGGGTCGACATGGTCGGGTCGTAATGTTATGGTTTGTAAACAACCCCAACAGCACGACACAGACAGGTAGTTCAGAGTTAGCCAAAACCGAAGGGCGTATTTATTTTCACAAAACAGAAATTTGCAACCACAATGTTAATCCTCTTGAGGGGAATGTCCTTTAGCCAAGTTGGGCTCTGCGGCTCTGCAGCACTGCCCTAAGCAGAGTTGACTCTGCGGCTCTGTAGCACTGCCCTTAGCAGAGTTGACTCTGCGGCTCTGCAGCTTTATGCTATCCCACTCGCGGGGAAAAAATAAACAGAGAATGTCATTAGTTCCAAAACGTAGAAAATAACAGGCAGAGTCCAGTAACAAAACAATCAACAATTCTTCAGTGTTTGAGGAAACACACAGGCAGAGTCCAGTAACAAAACAATCAACAATTATTCAGTGTTTGAGGAAACACACAGGCAGAGTCCAGTAACAAAACAATCAACAATTATTCAGTGTTTGAGGAAACACACAGGCAGAGTCCAGTAACAAAACAATCAACAAATCTTCAGTGTTTGAGGAAACACACAAAAAACAGACGAAGGCAGTGAGTCCAGGGCAAAAACGAGGATATCAATTCATAGAAAAATAGTAGGGATGTCCAATATTATCGGCCTACCGATATTATCGGCCTACCGATATTATCGGCCGATATCGGCATTAAAATGTGATATCGGAAAATATCGGTATCGGTTTTCAATTTATTTATTTATTTATTTTTTACATTTCTATAGAAATTATGTCAGATATTATCGGCCTACCGGGCCGGATTAACGACCGGGCCGTGTGGGCCGCGGCCCGTGGGCCTCTAGTGATGAGGGGCCTCCAAAAAAGAAAAAAGAAAAATCTTTTTATTTTATTTAATTTTTTATTTTTTGGAGCCCCTCGTCACCTTTTTTTCTTATTTTGGAGATCGATGTCATACTGTGACACTGAAATGAAAAAACATTTCATCAACTAAAATATTTAGTCAACAAAAACATTTAATCAACTAAAATATACAGTACGTCACACCCTGCCGTCTGCAAGTGGCTAATCTTGAGTATTTTTTCTCTTCATAAGAGTTTGAGGCAGTGGCGGCTGGTCCATAGAGGGCGCTAGACCGCCGCCCCCCCCCTGGTTAAAAGAAGAAGAAGAAAGGAAAGTATTCACGCCCCCCGGCCCCTAGCGGCCTAGCCCCCTCCAACCCCTTTTCATGGGCGCTCGATCTCAGCTCCACGGTCCGTGCGCAACTCACAGGGCAAATACATACGTACGTGTAAATAAATACGTACGTACAACATAACACAATCAAATACGATATCCGAGGGCGCTTGGTCTAGTGCCCGAAGTAGTCACTCTATTGGCTGAGAGTGGCATGTGACATCGCCTCGAGGAAATACGCTCTGCTAGTAGTTGTCTGGTTGTCTGCTAGTAGTTAGCTGGTTAGATACTGTACATTCAGACAGTGTTGGATCTAATTAAATAGATTTATATGGACACTTTTATGGAAAGTTCAAGCCCTGGACCACAAAGCTTCTCGAAGGATTAAGGCTATACTCGGTCAACAACAACAACAAGCAGCTATAATGGCTAGCTGGATGCAGTCTGGACAGTGGACATCGACAACAGTCTGGACAATGGACATATACTGTACAC
>NC_140167.1:90087552-90185052 GCF_963971535.1 Notolepis coatsorum
ATGAGCTTTTGAATTTTACAATTAGTCCACCATTGTGTTTGCCATTTTTCTGATTACATTAAAGATGTGAACATGTTATTTGTGGACATATCTGATTGGACTGTTTAAAATCCGCTTTGTTCAGTAAACATTTCCATATAATACAATTCTTTTTCTTCTTCTTAATCTTACATCTTAATAGGAAATCCATGATGTTCACACCAGGCGTACCACTGTTCTCCATGCCCTGCCTGTGTATCTGCATGAGGAAGTCGCTGGATTTTTCAAAACCTGCACAGTGAGTCCGAGTGAAAATAATTACAGTACAACTGTATATTAAGTGAACAGTTAATCAAAATGCTAAGTATCAGTCTTCCTTCCTTCCAGGTCTCCCTTGTGAAAGAGATATTTGATCTCGACGGGACTAACCTGGTTAAATAAAAATAACCTTCTCACCAAAAAAAAATTTCTAACTAAAATATAAACAACTTACAAACACAACTGCATATACTTAGCTTTGTGCTGCACTTTGTAGAAACCATGGATTTATTTGTGATTATTATGTCTCTTTCATTCCTTCAGGACACGCCTGATGAGCCAGAGCTTCAGGGTGTTGCAGTGGCCCTCCTTACTGTCATCAGTGACCATGACACAAGTCCAGTTCACTACCAGCCTGTGACAATCTCTGTTGTCATTGAAAGTCACATCATGATCAGCCTCCCCAGATTTGGTGATTCCTTCCTGGTAATGTTTGGACTAATCTATGCACTACACCTCAGCTACCCCAAGGGACTTACCAACACTTTTGAATTCATTCAGAAGATTTTACTAGGTCTAGAAGCTGGTAAACTGTCGCCCAGGTTGCAGACTCTCAAGAATGACTTGATGATGCAATAATTTTTTTTTTCTGATTTTTCAATGGATTTTCTCCCCGTCCCAATTAGTCGTTGTGCCATTCCCCCCCCCCCCCCCCTCCCCTACCTGGTGCTGTATGCATGTTCTCCTACGAGTCGGTATAAGGGCGTCCCGAGTCGATCGCACGCTTCCCCCGAGACATGCGCCGACAGCCAGTGACGTCTTTTCACTTGGCAGCGAGGGCTCTCATTGGTGAAGTGTAACGCGTGGGAGGGCACGCTATCTCCACCAAGTCCTGCCCCGCTTAGCAAGCGCAGAGACCTGACCTGTAGGCATCGCTGTCCACAACGCCAGATTCCCACCCGCCAGCTTCCCCACCCCCTAATACTGCCAAATTGTATTAGTGTGAACGGCCAGCCAAGCTGGTGACAACGCAGGGAGTTGGATTCGAACACGCGAATCCAGTGTCTCCAGCGTTGGTGACGAACGCAATCTCCGCTACGTCACCTGACCGCTCTTGCATTAAACTTTTGAAGGTATTATTTTGACATGACAAGGAAATTAATACCTCACCCCACATCCTTCTTTCAGATGAGTTTCTATTCCTTACTGTAATCAGTGATCATGACACAAGTCCAGTTCACTACCAGCCTGTGACAATCTCTATTGTCATTGAAAGTCATATCATGATCAGCCTCCCCAGATTTGGTGATTCCTTCCTGTAATGTTTGGACTAATCTATGCACTACCCCAAAGCACTTACCAACACCTCAAAAGTGTGTCTATAGAAACTCATCTGAAATGTCTTGTCATGTCAAAATAATACCTTCAAAAGTTGCTGTACTACTTTGCAGATGTTCAGCCAATAGGTCCAAACTACTCAATGTACCTTGTTCTTTATTTTTTATGTAATATGTTTACATTTGAGAGTTTTACAGTTCGAATTTTCTTAACCGTCTATAGCTGGCATTATTGTAATTTCATCCAAGTAAGAGAGTTGAAAGAGTTTATCAGAATCTCAAAGGCAACATCCAAGTCCCAAACGTTTGTGTCTCGAGGAACAATAGGAGGCAATGGGCATAAATGCCACTCTGCTCTGACTGCTTCCATTGCTTGCAGGCAGTGGTAGAGTTAGTGTTCTCAGTACAGAGTACAAGGCGATATACCAGGAGCCATAAACGCAACACAGAAGCGTTATTATTAACATATACAGAATATGAACTTATACAGAATATGAACTGGTCAATTACACAACTAGAGTGAATAAAGACACAATAATTGATTAATAAAATAACTATTCACCATTAGCTGGACTCAGTTCCGTTTCACTTGAATGAATCGCTTGGGAGTCAGCAGCAGCAGACCATCGATCTTGTATGCTGAGAGTGGGACTGTATCCTTGAGCCCTTGTAGGCAGTAGTATACTGCCCTGTCAAGGCTAACCGCAGTAACTTGAAAAAAGTAAAAATTTAGTTATGAGTGAAATTGACCTTGTCAATAAATGTTTTATCTTGTGACCAAGTTTCAGATGTTAATGTCGCTCAGTTTTGGAGATATGGGGTTTTAAAAACTGCAGTAACTACAAAATCACACTCAAAACCCAGGCAGACCGCAGTAACTTCCAAACAGTGAAAAATGGCTTTAAAGTGTTTTGACTTGCCATCCAAAATGTGTTATAGGTAAATAGATGATAGTACCCAGATTTAATTTAAGATTTTGGTCTTGTAGTGTATCTTTTAGACCAGGCAAGATACACTACACTAGACTCATCAAAGAGAAGCCGCCTATTCTCGGTCCTTGCCCCACAATGGTGGAACGAACTTCCCACCACAGTTAGGACAGCCGAAACCAGGGGCGTATTTAGACCCAGCACTTCAGTAGGGCAGAAGGGCACCAAAAACTAAAAAATGTGCCGGTTTTGGCCGGTTTGTGGGCGAAAATGGGTGGATTTTGTAACTATTTTTTTTTTTTAACTTTATTTCGGTTTTAGGGTTAGGTTAGGGTTATGTTATTTAATTATTTTGGGGAGCCAGCCCCCCAAACTTATGGAACACACTACCTATGGACATTAGGGAAGCTAGATCTCTTAATATTTTCAGAAATAAGCTAAAAACGTACCTCTTCACCATAGCCTTCTAATACACCCCGCTGTTGATTGTACTGTAGCACTATTTTACTCTGGCCATTCTATTGCATAATTTACTATCTATTCTACTATTCTATTATTGCACTGTATTATTGGTGTGCAAACCAGTCAACTTACAAAAAAGAGCCTGTTGGAGGATTTCAACAAGATAAATGCGACAACATTGCAAAATATTTCACTATAATATTTCAAAGTGAAGTAAAAAATATTATAATAATTATTTGATCATGTTAAATGATCATTTGATCATGTTAAAAAAGGGGAAATAAAAAACATTTGTAATTTTTTTTTAATCAGTGGGGCACAGATGATCATCAGTAGGGCACGTGCATAGTGGCATAGTGGTCTAAATACGCCGATGGCCGAAACCCGTCCAATCTTTCGCCGTCGACTAAAGACGCACTTCTTCAATCATTATCTGAAAAGAAATATATAATAAATAAAGAAAGAAACTCTAACCCTAACTTACTGTCATGCACTTGTTCTAATATACTAAACTAACCTACACTGTAGCACTCAATACTTTGATGGACATTGTTACTCAGCTGATAGTGAGAGTTGTACCCTTCCTGCTGTCTTGTTGTACAAAACTTGTAAGTCGCTTTGGATAAAAGCATCAGCTAAATGACAAATTGTAAATGTAAATGTAACGTGTGGCATGCACTGAACCAGAGATTGGAAGGTATTGACACGTGCAGCCACAAACATTTCACTTGCACTACACCATCTAGGTCTTTTGAGTAATATTCTCATAGCATCATTATAAGCTACTTGAAGTCTCCGCAAACTTGCTTTTTTGTAGCTTGACCACAAGTGTGCAGTATAAAGTGGTGTACAACATGCTCTGAACAGAGACACTTTCACTCCATCTGTACACGTACTAAACATGAAACATGAACATGATCTTGTGGAATTTAAAACGGCACAATTAATGTATAAAGCAAAAGGCAATGTACTTCCAGGAAACATTCAAGAATTGTTCTTTGATAGAGAGGGGGGTTATAATCTGAGGGGATAACTCAATTTAAAAGTTCTTAGTGTACGCACTACCATGAGAATACACTGCATCTCAATATGTGGAGTGAAACTGTTGAACAGTCTGAATGTGGTGCTAAAGCAATGTCCAAATATGAGACGATTCAAACTGATTCATAAGGAAATGATGTTCACGAGGTACAGGGATGAGGAAGGGACTTGATATTCACGGGTGTTTAATAATTTTTTTCTTTCATGTTGCATATATATATATATATATATATATATATATATATATATATATATATATATATATATATATTTGTTTTGAAATGTTTTAAATTAGTACACGCATTTGAGTAGTGGAAAATGGGTATAGGATTAAATAAGTGTATACTTCTTCCTACTCCTTTTCGAACATGTAAATGGAGGTATGTTTTGCTTTTGTTTAGTTATTTATTTACATGTTCGAAATAAAGATTTCAAATCCAATTTTAAAATTTAAAAAAAAACTTGCGTGAGTGTTCACTTGTGCATACATCCTGCGGAATTGCCTGTATATATCATCATCATCTGTCATTTGTTCTGTAATAAAATATACAAGATATTTTACCTTTTCACAGACCCCAAGAATATCCATATTCTTAACAACTGTGGATAGAAAACGCTGGACAGCGCCTGGTAGAACATCGGACCATGATAGACATCATTGTTCTTGAGAAATAACCACTGAGCTAAACAAGCGCAACAGTAAACAACGCAGAACGACTTCATGTGTTATTATTATCATTATTATAAACAACAAACTGAACTGTGGTGGTGTACTAACCAATACTACTACTACTACCATTACTTAAACTATTTCTACTACTACTATACTAAATGGTGCATTTATAACGCTTTACAATTTGTTCCTCAAATTTTTACCCATTCAGTCACACATTCACACACTGATGGCAGAGGCAACCATGCAAGGTGCCAAGCTGCTAATCGGGAGCAATTAGGGTTAAGTGTCTTGCTCAAGGACACTTCGACAGGCTGCCCGGGAGGAGTGGGAATCAAACCGGGAACCACCTGATTACCAGACGACTGCTCTACCTCCAGAGGCATACTACTATCACCTCTACTCCTATACTACTACTACTACTTATGCTACTACTACTACTATTACTACTACTACTTATGCTGCTACTACTACTTATGCTGCTACTACTACTTATGCTACTACTACCACTACTACTACTTATGCTACTACTACTACTACCACTACTACTTATGCTACTACTTATACTACTACTACTACTACTTATACTACTACTAATGCTACTACTGCTACTACTACTACTTATGCTACTACTGCTACTACTACTACTGCTAATAATAACAATATTATTATCTTAACTATAGGACAGCCAACCCAGTGTAGGCCCATGATAGGGATGTGCAACCAGGATGGGTTTTTGAATGATGATTATCTAACATTGAAAGCTATATTTATACAATTCCAAGATGATATTCAAATGAACTTTACAAAATCGTCACAACTGAACGAGAAACACAAAACGCTGGACAGCTCCCGTGGTTCGAACACCCGGCCCGAAGACAGGGGTGAAATAATTGTTGCTGTATTTGTTGAAGTAACCACTGAGCTAAACCAGCGCGACAGGACAGACAGCAGAACTCCTTTTAAACTCTGACAGGTGACTTCAAACTGCGTCACCGAGGGAGGGTCTCAGGTCAACCTCCAATGCACAGTCCTATTCAGACAGTGGTGCATTGGGGATTTCATACCTGGTTGCACTGCGTTTTATTGACGTCAGGTGCGCGCGCATGCGCATAAATGTTCCCTCGTGTGCGCACAGGATGTAGCCTTCAATATATAAAGAAATTATATTGTCAACAGATATGGTGGAAAAACAAACAATGTTTTAAATGTAATTGTAGTTACATTGTTCATATTTACTTTTCTAGTTTAAGTTCATTCAATTAAAGAAATTGTTTTACACACAAACACAAAAGCAAACTTAAAATAATCAGACAACTTGTGTTTACTTGAACTTCTTTATTTTGAGAAGGGAAAAAAATTACACATCAGTAAAATACAGAATACTTTTCCATGAAATACTTTTTTTCTGTATGAGCTCCTGAGTGTGCTAGATAAAATAGATAAAAAGTATAAAATAGAAAAAGTCAAGAGTACGTAAACAAAAAGTGTTCAGTCAATCAATATTTAAGCATTACATCACGCGCAGGAGTGGTTTGTGAACAATAAACCATGCCTAGGGGTGGTCGTTAGACCCCCCTAGGCATGGTTTATTGTTCACAAATCACGACTGCAAGTGGTGTAAAGCTTTTATACAACTGCCAGATTCATCCAACCTTATTTCTATACAATAAACACACATTAATCGAAGATTTATTGAAAAAACCATCCGCCAGAAAAAGTTGTTCCCACAACTACAAAAAAGACAAGTTGCCTCCATGTGGAAGCAGCTTGAAGTGCATCCAACCAAACTAACACATCCAACTGTGTATTATTGGAATGATTGAGAGAAGTTGCCTCATGTGGAAGCAGCTTGAAGTGCATCCAACCAACTAACACATCCAACTGTGTATTATTGGAATGATTGATTGAAAATTGTATTACCAGATGCAGAATGGGTACAATACAGTACGGCTCAATACACACAATTGTTAAGGGAATGCAGACCTACTTTCCATAGAACTTCATTCTTAGATGCTTCTATATAAAGTAGGTAAAACAAATTAAAAAGTTTTCTTTGCCCTATAGGAAAAAAACTTTTTCTTCGCCCTATTTTTTTATTTATTTCTTTTAGCCTAAACTTAACCAGTTGGAAACCAGGGGTACAGTAATAAAATTAGCAATCAACCAATCAATCAATTCAATAGACCATGCTCACTTAAAACAGCGCTGCTTCTCTCTCAGTCTGACTCCCCCGCTGTTGCAGACAGGAGTGTGTGTGTGTGTGTGTGCGTGTGTGTGTGTGTGTCACAGTGTGTGTGTGTGTGTGTGTGTATGTGTGTGTGTGTGTTTGTGGGTACGTCAGCGTCGGACAGTGTGAGTGAACGCTGCAGTCAGTGGGAAGGAAGTCGAAATTTAAATCAATCAATTAATCAATCCGCGATTTTTCTTTTGTTCTAGATTGACTCAAGACCCATCAATTACATCATCCAACATTGTTTAAAGGACTAACACATTCCCCTTGACAGAATCGCTTCATATTTAGTCGTTATGGCGCTATCAATATTCTGGCGCTATCAACATTCTCCCGGAGTGAGCCGGGGAGTGATATGTGATTCGGTTGTGGGCGGGTCCTGAGCCCAGGACCGTGGATTGTTGCCAATAAAGACGTGTAAATGGACTGTTTCAGCCAATCAGAATCGAGAAATTTGCATGCCGTTGTATAAACATATATACAATACAGAGTAAAAAAAAATAGTAACAGTGAGGTACAATGCAGCAATGGGATCAGGTACAACTTAGGGTAAGGTGCAATGACTGCCAATGTGGTATGAATTGTAGTGCAAATCTCTTTGCTAATATAAAGTGTGTTAAAGTGAGTAGAGTGGGTGTTACGGTGTGTGTTTATTTAAAGTGAGTGTGGATGTGTGTGTTGTGGTTTCAAAACCATCAAGCAAACCCCCACCAATTGGTACAGGGCTTGTATTTTTGTTTTGCTCTCTTCGTTATCTTGTTCTCAGCTGAGCGATGGGCTCTCAGCCAAGTTGTCACGTATGTTGTTGGATCCCAGAACCTTCGAGGTGGCCCGTTTATTTTAATGAACATCAAAGATGCTACCAGTGAAACCATTAACCGTGTGTCGGTTGGGGTGATCATTTGATTCATGGCGCTGAATCCCCTTTCACATTCTGCAGTGCTGCTACATGGAATGACTTTTGTGCAATTCAATAAAGGCCTAAGCTCATCAGGTATTGTTTCTCCATTGCTCTCAATGAAGTCCCTGAATCCATCAATAGTACTATTAAGGGGCAGCTTGAATCTTTTGCACAGATGCCTTATTTCCACCTCTCCAAATCCTAGTGGCATTTCTTTTGGCCAGCTTTTACATTCAAGGACTTGGAGTTGTACAACTAATGTTGACCCCTTAAAAGATGCACTGGTGAACAACCGATTGGTTAGATTACGGCTCAGACTTCTGAGAAACTGTTTCCGGTTGATGGAAACCATTTTTGGTCCGTCTGTCAGATGAACTGTGCCAAATTGACCTTCTTTTACTGCAGTTTCAGCTTCAAGGACTTTGTTGCCTTGTTTTTCTCCCATTGCATCAATGAATTGAATGCAACGCCTCATACGTTTGTCTGCAGAGATTATTGTCAGGTTGCGGTTTTGCAGATCTTCTGAAAGAATGCTCAACTCACTTAGGGTGTCATACAGCAGTGCCAAATCTAGCAAAAACTGATATGAAGTCATTTTCATGAGTAGACCTTCATATGTTTTCCTATCAGAGCTCGGTCGTCTCTCATCTGTCATTGCCATGCTGAAGTGAGCACAAAGTGAGTCAAAACCATCCCACACTGCAGACACTGTGCGGAAAGAACTGGATACCCATCTTGTGTCTAGCACACTGCCAATTTTTCTCACTTGTTTTTCCAGGCTGGCTGCACACACTTTCAGTTGCTCTTGGTTTAGGGCTGATCTACTGTACACAGTATACAATTTATCCATAAACATCTGGAAATGGTTCATAGCTGTGATATCATTAACTGTGTCACCTACAGCAAGTTCCAGCCGGTGATTTAAGCAATGCCAGGTCAATATGTTAGGATACAGTTCAGACAGTTTTGTAGCTATACCAGCTTTGTGTCCCAACATGACACTGGCTCCATCACTTGCAAATGCAACTAAGTGCTTCTTCAAATATGCATCATCAAAGCCATGTTCACTGAGGCATTTCAACAGATGTTGCATAATTGTTTCTGCTTTTTGGTTGGGAAGTTCAATCAGATCTAAAAATAAGAACTCTGGGTCCAGGTGCTTGTGATTTTCAGCTTTGAGGTACACAATCAGTGTAGTTTTATCTGCAAAGATAGTTGACTCATCAATCAGAATTGAAATTTTACCTTCTATGGATTTTATTTGTTTGCAGAATTTTTTGCGCATTTCTGCGCATATATGCTTTGTGATGTTTGCTGCATCTCTTGAGTGCAAGCTGAAGCCAGTGTCAGACCCAGTTTCAGCTAGTAAATCCAGCATCTTAAAACTATCTGAAAACGGCCTGTCCTCCTCTGCTAAAAAGTACACAGCCTTGAAAACATTATGTGTAGCCGTCAGTTCTGAATCTGATAATGGCATAGTGTCAGTGGATTTCTCAATTCTCTGTTTTTCTGCCTCATTGACAATTCTCTGTTTTTCTGCCTCATTGACCATGTGTTCTGCTTGGCAATGTGCAGCTGAGGTCTGGTGGACACACACCTTTCTCCTGATAGACAGCAGCATAGCAGCTCTTACTGTTCCACTGTATGTGATCTCGTAGTTAGTCCATTCTTGTGCCAATCGTTGACCTCGGCTTTTGAATTTCAATTTCGTAATGGATGAGCACACTTTGCAGCCCAACTTCCCATCTTTACAATCGAGCCACGGGTAGTTGGCCAGTCTTTCTTTCCACATCTCGTCTGACCACAGGTCAGGTAACGGTGAAGATGTACTGGAATCAGGTTTAACAATTCCATCTCCCTGCTGAAAAAACAAACAGAAAAAAAACCATCAAAACACATTCCCAGCATATGAAAGACAATGAGACTAATTGCCTCTATATGGAACACATTCCATGGCAATCACAGACCATCGTTCACACCAAACTTGAGGGGAGAGGGCAGGGAGCTCTGTGTGTCTGCGTCTATTCCTTCCTATGTTCCAACCATCCACTACACAGTAAAATACTTATTCTGTTAAGACATTATTGTTACTTACATCATTTCTGTCATTCAGTGGTGGTGGGAGTGGCAACTGCTGTGCATCCACTGGCAGTGGTGGTGTACTTTTACTAGGCAAAGCAGTTTCATCTTCCTGCTGAATAAACAAAACAAAAAAAAGAGAAACGGCTAGAACATATTCCCATTAGTCATTATTGAATGATTTTATTCTTATTCTTCCAATGTGATTGCGTGGCAAATACATTTTTCTTTGGACTTGTTATGATAGCAGAAGAATATATCTGCATTTTGTCAGTACAAGATTAATCAGTGAATCACATTGAATTAAAACATGATTATTTCTTGCTGATGGACTCTGTAAACACCAGTGTTGGGCAAGTTACTTTAAAAAAGTAATTAGTTACAGTTACTTCTTCCAAAAAGTAACTAAATTACTTACTCAGTTACAAATTATAAAAGTAACTAGTTACTTCCGAAAGTAACTATTGCGTTACTTTCAAGTACATTTTTAAATGCTCAAATGTGACCCCACCTCCACCCCTCTTTAACAGGACATAAAATACATGGCCCCGTACAATACAATATTAACATAAACAATGTACACAAATCTAAACTATTTTAATGTTGCTGTGGGACAAAGTGAGAATAGCCTCCAATCAAATGCCATGTATGTAGATATTATAATTACTATGTTTATATAGTGGATCGATACAAATAACACAATAGATGTTTTGGAACTTTTGATATTTATTGCCCCTCAACTGGGCCACAACTGGGCAAAATTAAAGTATGCTTGTTAAGCACTATACCAAAAATAAATAACAAATATATACACTCTTTGTAGTGCAAATAAAACAAACAAACTTCAGACAACTGGTAGATATACTGTACTTCAAGTATTTTCTTCCTCGAAAAAAGTAGAACAGTGTAACAAATATGAGGTGCTTTAACTGAAAAGTGTAATGTATAGCAAAACTAAGGAATCCAAATATAAACAAGTAATAAATAAAAAAAATACATCTCCATAAAAATAAATCTCTCTCTGGCCATTGACAATCTCACTTCAAGAGGCTGCAGCCAGCCAATAAATCTAAATAAAATTATGCTCTTTAAGCAATGTACCACAAATGTAAGATACCCTATCTAGCTATCCATCCACCCATTCTTGTCATTGAACCAGTGGTTGTATGTATCTCAAAACCAAAAGCTTCTCAAACTTCTGGTCAGAGAGCCTGTTCCTCAGTGGAGTCAACACAGCTTCCCCAGCAGCTAAACAGTCTCTCTACTGGGGCACTGGATGGAGTGGCTGCATTGTGCCATTAAGTCTATCCCTTGTTCTCCTGATTTGAATAACTTATATTACATGTGTTTAGTAATATATTAAAGTGTTTTTATTAGTTTTGGAACACGTTCCATTTGATTTACAGGACTGTGCCCACTAACCAGGAAGAACAGGAAGTATTTGCCTCTCGGCTCAGAGATCTAGTTTAGTCTGTAGCCCCGGCTTTATATAATATTTATATATTACTCTCGGCTCAGAGATCTAATTTAGTCTGTAGCCCCTTTATATAATATTTATATAATACTCTCGGCTCAGAGATCTAGTTTAGTCTGTAGCCCCTTTATATAATATTTATATATTTCTCTCGGCTCAGATATCTAGTTTAGTCTGATGGAAAAACAAACAAACAGCTTCAATTATAGTAACGCAGTAACGGTAACTGCGTTATTAAGATTGGAAGAGTAATCCGTTAGTGTTGAACATAATGTAATGTACAGTCTTGTAGTGACTACATTATTGGTTCGTGTTCTCCTGTCTGTGTTGTGTCACCCCTGCCCACTTTGACAACCTATAGGATGGCTTAGAGTAGACGACAGAGTACAGCAACTTGCAATGGGCCTGGTCTACAAGATACACTACACGACCAAGGTACCCATGTACATGTCAAAATACTTCCCAAAGGTCAGTGAATACCACGATCACAACACCAGAGGGAGCTCCACAAATCATGTTAAACCCAGATTCGGCTCAAATAAGGGACTAAACACGTTTCGCAATTATGCCACATCAATGTGGAACGCCCTACCCAAAGCTGTAAAGGAATGTGGATCACTACCCACTTTCAAAACCTCTCTCAAGGGACACCTACGGGAGACTGCAATTCAACACTGGCCCCTGTAAATATCCTAACCCAACCCCCTCCAATGTACAGTCATTTACCTAGTATGGTTGTCAATAGTCCAATGTACAACTTTGTTTGTTTGTACAGTGTCTCCTCCCCCCCCCCCCTCAATGTACAGTTTTACTTGTTTATACAGTGTGCCCCCCCCCCCCCCCCCAACCACCTCCAATGTAAATTACCCAGTATGGTTGTCAATATCCCAATGTACCCAACCCCCCCCACCCAACCTCCTCCAATGTACAGTTTCTACGTCAAATGTATATACTCCCTTTTCTTGACTCCTTCTGTATCACAAACAGTAATGTATTTGCAAATCTGGTATGTCATAAATGTATAGATGTAGCAGTACTGACCATCTGTATGTCATGTATGTCATATATGTCCTGATGAATTGAAAATGGGGGACCCTGATGTAAACAAGACGAAAGTCTTTCTCTGGTCTGCATCCCCTTAACAATTGTGTGTATTGAGCTGTACTGTATTGTACCCATTCTGCAATCTGTTAATAAAGTTTTCAATCAATCAATCAATCAATAGTGGGAGGGAACTACTGATCTGGCACCGCGGCCAGAGGGGGCATCTATTGCGGTTGCACTCACTGTTCTGGCAATTACATTGCATAGATATCTATATAGAACATAGATATCTATGATTACATGTGCTCTTGTTCTGTATTGACTGACGTTGCTTTGTATATTGAACAAGCATTACGTTGCCTACGATTATTCCTTTTTCCTCCGGCACTACAGTCTCATATAGCGAGTCAGCCACTGTATTCTGCGCTATAAAGCCATTTGTCATTGCTGACAAAAGTACATTAATAATGACATACCTAATGTAGCTAGACATCAGTGTCATAAATATGAACAGTGCAACAGTTAGATTACTAGTCATTTATTATAACGCCGTTATTCCCAAATACAAATACATTAGGCTTTGGGCCTATATTAAAAAAGCAAAGAAAAGCTGTTCAAATGCTGTTACTTGCCTTCATGTTGGAATAGTTGTGTGCTGCTTTAGGCTTTGTAGCAAACCCCAGTTTGCTCTGAAGGAGTATCTTCCTCCTCTTGGACGGTGGTGTCTTCATCTCGCTTGTTGCTGCAGCAGGACAGAGCAGCACTGTGTCGATGCTCTGTTTATACTGTATGTGAGGACGGATCTGAAGATCTGAACACACACCCAGTGGTGCCGCGCTGCTCATGGGACGCCACTCCGCCCCCTTTCTGAGCAGAAGCACGCACGCGCACGGATGTGCACGCGCACACAAGAATGCGTTCAGCTCGACTTGATTGGCTACCACCTGGCTACTTTCTATAACAATAATAACACTGAAGTGTCTCTCGCTGTAAAGGAATGTGAATCACTACCCACTTTCAAAAGCGCTCTCAAAGAGCACCTACGGGAGACTGCAATTCTAAACTGGCCCCGGTAAATGTCCTAACCCAACCCCCTCCAATGTACAGTTTCTTCCCCCTCAAATGTATACTCTCTTTTCAGACTCCTTTTGTACTCACAAACAGTACTGTATATTTGTAGATGGCATGGTATGTCATAAATGTCTAGATGTAACCGTACTGTCTATCTGTATGTCATGTTATGATGAATTGAAAATGGGGGACCCTGATGTAAACAAGACAAAAGTCTTTCTCTGATTGATTGATTGATTGATTGATTGATTGATTGATTGAAAAGTTTATTAACAGATTGCAGAATGGGTACAGTACAGTACAGCTCAATACATACAATTGTTAAGGGGATGCAGACCAGAGAAAGACTTTCGTCTTGTTTACATCAGGGTCCCCCATTTTCAATTAATCATAACATATATGACATACATGACATACAGATAGACAGTACTGCTACATCTATACATTTATGACATCTCTGGTCTGCATCCCCTTAACAATTGTGTGTAGGCTATTGAGCTGTACTGTATTGTACCCATTCTGCAATCTGTTAATACAATTATCAATCAATCTGTGTGCTGCCTTGTTCCTCTTTATCTGTGGTATGTCTACCGTTTGTTTCGTCTACTCTCACTTCCACCACATATTAAGCTTGACTGAACATTGATAAATTATGCAGTGATATAGACCTAGTTATTCGAAAAGTAAACTATATCTAAGAAAGCTATAGTTATACTACAATTCCAAGATACAATTAGAATACACTCCTCTCATTTGTGATCCTAGTGCGCCATCTACTGGGTGATAATAATAACACAGGGACACGGCTGCTGGGCTATTGTTTCATGAATGAATGAATGAATGAATGAATGAATGAATGAATGAATGAATGATGAATGAATGAATGAATGAATGAATGAATGAATGAATGAATGAATGAATGAATGAATGAAAACTTTATTTAACAGATTGCAGAATGGGTACAATACAGTACGGCTCAATACACACAATTGTTAAGGGGATGCAGACCTGAGAAAGACGTTTGTCTTGTTTCCATCAGGGTCCCCCATTTTCAATTCATATAGACATTTATGACATACACAACATACATGACATTTATGGCATAGGGACATATAGGTATTTAGTACTGATACATTTGTGACATAAACGGTATTCAAATATACAGTACCGTTACCCCTAGATCCTGACAGAGTATATACATATGATGGGGAGGGGACTGTACATTAGGAGGGGGTGGGTGGGTGGGAGAGAGATATACATACGGCAGGGAGGGAATATATACATGCGGTGGGGAGGAGACTGTCTATTAGGAGGTGGTGGGGGTTTTGGGCATTTACGGTGGCCAGTTTCGAATTGCAGCCTCCCGTAGGTGCTCTTTAAGAGCGGTTTTGAATGTGGGTAGGGATTCACATTCCTTTACAGCTTTGGGTAGGGCGTTCCACATTGATGTGGCATAATTGCAAAACGTATTTAGTCGATTGTTTGAGCCGAATCTGGGTTTAACATGATTTGTTGTGCTTCCTCTGGTGTAGTGGTTGTGGTATTCACTGACCTTTGGGAAGTATTTTGACATGTACATGGGTACCTTAGTCGTATAGTGTATTTTGTAGACCAGGCCCATTGCAAGTTGCTGTACTCTGTCGTCTACTCTAAGCCATCCTAGGTTGTCAAAGTGGGCAGGGGTGAGGTGGGTTCTGGGGGTAAGGTCAAGTAGTAGTCTGACCAGTTTGTTTTCTGATGTTTGTAATTTTGTTTTAAGCGCCTTTGAGGTGCTTTGGTACCATGAGGTGCACGCATAGTCGTAGTACCCTTGAATGAGTGCTCCTGCCAGAGTCTTCATGGTATTCTTGTTTACCAGAGAGGAGATCCGGTACAAGAATCTAGTTCGTTGGTTGACTTTTTTTTATTACATTGGATGCCATTTTGTCACAGGAAAGATTTTCCTCTAGGATGGAACCCGGGGTAGGTAATTTCATCTTTCCTTGTGACAATATTGTCACCCACTGCAACTGAGAAGCCGTCGGTCTTGCTGAGTTTGTTATTTGAACCGAAGAGAATGGACTCTGTTTTGCCCATGTGTAATGATAGTTTGTTATCAGCGAGCCATATGCAGATTTTGCCTAGTTCCGAGCTGAGGGTTTTTTCAACCTGCAACTTGTTCTTGTCAGAGACCAGCAGGGCTGAGTCGTCCGCAAACAGGAACAAGTTGCAGTCACAGGCTGACGACATGTCATTTGCATAAATTAGGAAGAGTAGCGGTCCTAGTATGCTTCCTTGTGGAACACCACAGCTCACTGTGAGGGTACCGTTTACCTCCACCATCTGCTCTCTCCCCTCCAGGTAGGATTGCATCCAGCTCACTGATAGACTATCAAAACCAATTGCTTTTAGCTTGTCAATCAGAATGGAGTGATTGACAGTGTCGAAGGCCTTTTGTAGGTCCAGCATGACCATGCTGCAGTATTTGCCCGCGTCCACCTCTTGTTTGATGTGGTCGTTCAAATAGAGGAGGCATGTGTCAGTGGAGTGGGACGTTCTGAAGCCAATACAGAACAAGAGCACATGTAATCATAGATATCTATGTTCTATATAGATATCTATGCATGTAATTGCCAGAACAGTGAGTGCAACCGCAATAGATGTCCCCTCTGGCCGCGGTGCCAGATCAGTAGTTCCCTCCCACTACACAACACAGACAGGAGAACACGAACCAATAATATGTAGTCACTACAAGACTGTACATTACATTATGTTCAACACTAACGGATTACTCTTCCAATCTTAATAACGCAGTTACCGTTACTGCGTTATTATAATTGAAGCTGTTTGTTTGTTTTTCCATCAGACTAAACTAGATATCTGAGCTGAGAGAAATATATAAATATTATATAAAGGGGCTACAGACCAAACTAGATCTCTGAGCCGAGAGTAATATATAAATATTATATAAAGGGGCTACAGACTAAACTAGATCACTGAGCCGAGAGGCAAATACGTCCTGTTCTTCCTGGTTAGTGGGCACAGTCCTGTAAATCAAATGCAACGTGTTCCAAAACTAATAAAAACACTTCGGGGGGGGGGGGGGGGGGGGGGGTGAAAACACATGTAATATAAGTTATTCAAATCAGGAGAACAAGGGATAGACTTAATGGATTTGAACTGATAAAGAAAATGTCACTCCGGCACAATGCAGCCACTCCATCCAGTGCCCCAGTAGAGAGACTGTTTAGCTGCTGGGGAAGCTGTGTTGACTCCACTGAGGAACAGGCTCTCTGACCAGAAGTTTGAGAAGCTTTTGGTTTTGAGATACATACAACCACTGGTTCAATTACAAGAATGGGTGGATGGATAGCTAGATAGGGTATCTTTAAATGTTTGGTAAATTGCTTAAAGAGCATAATTTAATTTAGATTTATTGGCTGGCTGCAGCCTCTTGAAGTGAGATTGTCAATGGCCAGAGAGAGATTTATTTTTATGGATATGTATTTTTGTATGTATTACTTGTTTATATTTGGATTCCTTAGTTTTGCTATACATTACACTTTTCAGTTAAAGCACCTCATATTTGTTACACTGTTCTACTTTTTTTCGAGGAAGAAAATCTATTGTGTTATTTGTATCGATCCACTATATAAACATAGTAATTATAATATCTACATACATGGCATTTGATTGGAGGCTAGTCCCACAGCAACATTAAAATAGTTTAGATTTGTGTACATTGTTTATGTTAATATTGTACAGGGCCATGTCTTTTATGTCCTGTTAAAGAGGGGTGGAGGTGGGGTCACATTTGAGCATTTAAAAATGTACTTGAAAGTAACGCAATAGTTACTTTCGGAATTAACTAGTTACTTTTATAATTGGTAACTGAGTAAGTAATTTAGTTACTTTTTGGAAGAAGTAACTGTAACTAAGTACTTTTTTAAAGTAACTTGCCCAACACTGGTGTTTACAGAGTCCATCAGCAAGAAATAATCATGTTTTAATTCAATGTGATTCACTGATTAATCTTGTACTGACAAAATGCAGATATATTCTTCTGCTATCATAACAAGTCCAAAGAAAAATGTATTTGCCACGCAATCACATTGGAAGAATAAGAATAAAATCATTCAGTAATGACTAATGGGAATATGTTCTAACCTTTTCTCTCTTTTTTGTTTTGTTTATTCAGCAGGAAGATGAAACTGCTTCGCCTAGTAAAAGTACACCACCACTGCCAGTGGATGCACATCAGTTGCCACTCCCACCACCACTGAATGACAGAAATGATGTAAGTAACAATAATGTCTTAACAGAATAAGTATTTTACTGTGTAGTGGATTGTTGGAACATAGGGCGGAATAGACGCAGACACACAGAGCTCCCTGCCCCCTCCCCTCAAGTTTGGTGTGAACGATGGTCTGTGATTGCCATGAATTGGGTTGCATTCCATCCCTAGAGGCAATTAGGCATTGTCTGTATTCTCTTGTGTTTGACCTCTATAGGCCCTGCCTTGCTTTGTTTCGGCTGTCTTTAACCTGAATGTGCAAACAAGATACAAAATCATTCAGTAATGACTAATGGTAATATGTTCTAATGTTTTCTCTGTCTTTTTTGTTTTGTTTATTCAGCAGGGAGATGAAACTGGTACGCCTAGTAAAAGTACACCACCACTGCCAGTGGTTGCACAGCAGTTGCCACTCCCACCACCACTGAATGACAGAAATTATGTAAGTAACAATAATGTCTTAACAACAGAATAGGTATTTTACTAAGTAACAATAATGTCTTAACAACAGAATAGGTGTGGTAACCTTGACTTCATAATTTCATAATTTCATAATCAAATTGTTAGACTAACCCTGAAAACTGAAAATATCTGTAGTGAGGCATTACATAGACTCTCAGAGCACATTTTGGAGAAAACCTGCAGGCCAAGCCTATAGGGTTGTTTACACAGTTGTACAAGAGCCATTCCAACCCCCCAAGAACCAAACACCTTCTAGACATGTGACAATAATAGATTACCATTTTAGGAATGCCAAAGCTGGTTCCTTTCATAGAATAATACAAAGTGTCAGTTTGGTAGATGGGATTTTGGGATGGCTCTTGTGAATTGAATAGTATTAACCTAAGACGCACTGACTATACTGGGTTAATGTTTTCAACACAAGCACTATTAAGGCTGAAGTCATCAGACCTCATCATGTTGAAAATCACCAGGCGACACCTCTCATGACGACATTGTTTACTCAGTCACACACCACAGAAAAACTGTGACTCAGTAAAACCTAAAGACAGTTGTCTAACCAAGATTAGAGGTCACAGGAAACATAATTGCATTATATTAGTTTAGAAATGAAAAACAATGTTGGAATAATAAAACAAGAGTATAGTAACCTATTAGAAGAGTAACTTACAGAAGAACCAAATAGAAGGAATGTTAACATGATTGATTCATTCAAAGGAGGCCACAGTCCAACCCCCCCTCTGTCCAAAGAGGAGGGGGCTACCCGGTTGTTACAGGCACACATACGGCCAAGAAGACACCAAATGAGGACTGCCTGTGTTTAGATACTGGTGATTGGTGGAACTAGGTTAAGAAAAGTGAGGTCATGAAATCTATAAGTATTGGAACAGTAAGAATAGAGAGGCAGGCCAGCTCAGGACACCGCCACACACCGTTACACAGGGGGTCTGAGTCTGGTCTCCACCACCACCACGACCATGGTCTACTTTGTCCCTATGTGAGTAGAAACTGTATATGGAATAATGTGATAACTAGAGTAAGATGCCTATCTTAGACCCAGGTTTTATCATGTGGTGACAAAGAGTACTATGGTCTTATTTCATTAACATAACATGACTAAAATTTATGTACAATACTGTCTTTTGATGTAAAAAGCCAACGAGGGCTATTGTGATTTACCTGCATCAAATCCTTTTGTACAATCATGTATTATGCTTGAAGTGCCCTGTGTGTAACCAATGCATTATTCCAATCTCGGCCCACGCTGCAATTAAATGAATATTGGACCATAGCTGCTGGTTGTCTGGCTGTACACACTTATTCTCTACTGGCTAAATTTGGGAGCTCAGATGAGGACCATGTTTTCTATCACACTGTGATCTTTCCCTTCCTCTAGTTAACAACCTCACTGTGCTGTAATTAATAGATATTCATATAGGAATATACGACAGTTGGTACCGTTTTTAAGACCCGTTCTGATTTGTTCACATAATGAGCATGCAGAAAAAGAACCGGGAAGTTGGAAATTTGCAGTACAGAGTGAGAGGCTGTCTGGAGGATGAGAGAGACATGGGGTGAATAGGAATATTGATGGTCGTGTATAGCCACAGTAGGACCCAGGGTGGATATGTGTATTGTTTGCTTACAGGACTGGTGGTGATGTTAGATTAGGATGTCCAAAACTGAACCTGCTTATTTTGAGTTGTATTACAGTGAATGCGAGCAGCGTGTTTGTGCAATGTCGTTGTGAGCAGGAGGATGAAACTTGCGATTTTTTTTGATTATATAAGAGCGGCAGCCGACGAAGAGTTATTAGTCATATTTTAGGGACAGGCTAGGGCTGATGGTTAGGGGCGCATTTTGGAAAAGAGTGATGAGGAATCTCTAGTTAGGAGGCGACGTGCAGGAGCGGCCTGAGTGAGGGAAAGTAGACAAGCTAGGGCTGATGGTTAGGGGCGCATTTTGGAAAAGAGTGATGAGGAATCTCTAGTTAGGAGGCGACGTGCAGGAGCGGCCTGAGTGAGGGAAAGTAGACAAGCTAGGGCTGATGGTTAGGGGCGCATTTTGGAAAAGAGTGATGAGGAATCTCTAGTTAGGAGGCGACGTGCAGGAGCGGCCTGAGTGAGGGAAAGTAGACAGGCTAGGGCTGATGGTTAGGGGCGCATTTTGGAAAAGAGTGATGAGAAATCTCTAGTTAGGAGGCGACGTGCGGGAGCGGCCTAAGTGAGGGACAGTGTACGAAGCAAGGGTTTAGTTTAGGTAAAATATTTAAGGAAAGAATGTAGTGTAGTGTATTTTTAAGTATATGACTGGGCTTGCCGCTCGGAGGTACTGTGTATGACGCGGGAGATTAGAAGGAAAATATGGGGTATTTAGGAAAAGGACACTAGTGGATGTTCAGTGATCAATTTTTTAGATGAGAAGTCGGCTTACACAAGAATCCAAGGTTGGTAGCGTTGCGCCATGTAATCGATGTCTCGGTTTGTTTGTATTTGTGTATTTGTGTAAATTGTATGTGATCAGTAGCAAGCTTGACGAAGGTTGTTATGTTATGACGTGGATCGGATCAATACTAATCTGGAGCGAATCGTATTGGAGGTTGAGGCTAACTAGTTTAGCTCGGTGGAGGAGATGCGGTATTCTAGAGATGTTAGAGCGACGATGTGAAAAAATTTACGAAACGCTGTGTGAGCGGTTGTTGTTGGGAAGCGAGTCGTGGCGTTCGTTGAGGTGATTGGTGTCATTTTAGTGGTTAAATATGATGCGGTGACAATTGTGTACGAGAGTATCGTGAATGACAGAAGTCGCATGATGATGACGTCATGGTATTGAATGGAGAGTGTGTAACGTTCGCGGCGCGCGGGGCCAGGCAGAGAGAAGGGTAGGAGAAATGATTAATGTTGATCTGTGTAACGGCGTTGGTATATGAGAATGTTTTTAAGTTCTTTTACAATAGTTTGTTCTTTTAGAGTGGGTATTTAGACATGTGTAAATTGTTTATTGTTAGATTGGTACTGGGCGGAGTGAATGAATGTACGGATCTTGAACGTGGCATAACTTGGGGCTTCCGGGATCGCATGGAACCTCGCATGGAAGCTGGCTAGGCTATTAGCTTGCATGCGGCTGTTTTGTGAGATTGCGGGCGACATATGAGGTGATTGGAGAATGGGAAATAGTTTTTTGGGGAGTAGTATTGGACGCGGTAGGATGTCGTGCCATTTTTATGAATGTCGTGGCAGATTTTTGGTTGTCGTTGCAACGTTATGGTGACGCTACTGCGCATGTGCGGATCGCTGTTTCGTTTATTTTCGCTCGGGGGACGTGGTAAGTGTGGATATTTTTGCTTTATGTTATATAATTAACCTGGGAGTGGTTCTGTTTAGGTTGTATTATTGTCTTTGATACATAGGGGTATATTTTTAACCAAGGGGGGTTATGCTGCAAAACATTGCAGTGTGTCTATCAGTAGGGAATGATTTCGTTTGCCTGTGACCAAGTTAGACACACAATTTAACTACTCTGGGTAAATGTATCATTTAACGGTGGGAACAAAATATATACATTGAGTCTGTGGGGGAAGCAAGGTTGTTTTATACAAGGGTATGCCCTTACCAAGGGGGGTGGTTAGGTTGTAATTTTATTACTTAGATGATGTTGTGTTAAAAAAGTAATTGTTTTAATCTGTGTGACATGTACAATTGTGAGCTTAGAATAATGATGTTGTGTTTGACTGGAGTTTAAAATATAGCTTGATAAAATGAAAATGCTTGTATAGGATATACATTGATGTTAAGATGTCAGATTTTGGTACACTGTTGGAATAATGTTGCTGCAAATCTTTAGATGTAGGCTTGTTGATATATGTATTTTGTTGCATTGCTATGTTGAAATACTGTTAGAATGTTATATCTTTATTGATTGCAGAATCCTTGGGTCACAGTGGGATAATAGTGACAGGGGGTTTGTTTAGTAGCTGTTTTGATGTAAGATTGTGTTTTAGCAGTTATTATAAATGATTTGTGTGTGTAATGACTAACCTTTTGTTGAATTTCAGGAGGGTCGATGGGTGGTAAAGCAATTTAGGGAAGGTCACGGAAACTCATAAAGAGTGACCCAGGCTATCTTTACTAAGCAGTAAACGGCCAAGGGGGGCCAAGCAGGGAGTGAGACTGGACGCAACAGAAGAGAGGTCACAGAGGTGGAGATAGGAGTGAACAGTTGTACAGCTGTCACAGGGGCGGTTATACGACAGGAAGATGGAGCGGAGCTAGGCAGTTAGATGCAGGGGAAGTAGAGGTCAGAGGTGAAGATTGCAGAAGACAGTTGTAAGTGAGATAACGGTTGACAGTTATGTTTACGACAGGGGAGAGGTTGAGACAGGAAGCGGCTAATTTAAGAAAAGAGGGTAGGAGACTGTTGAATAGGAGCCAAATCAGATGAGGTTATTTACATTTGATTAGGGCGGCCTGTTTGATTGAAGGAATAACCTGGGGTTATCACCAGTTCTAGCAGGCTGGGGTGTCTCCAGGTTGAAGAAGAGGTTCTGCTAGACCTTTTTGAGTGCAGAGATTGAGACGAGATGGTATTAGCCTGATAATGAGTGTAGCCTGATGGGAGAGCAGAAGAGGGAGGAACAAACTAAGCCATTGTCGGTCTGTGATTGATTGATGAGTTGTATGAGAGAGAGTTTTGGAAGTGTTTGTTTAGTTTCAAATGATCAGTGTGAACGGTAGATGATTGTGTGCCAGGTGGTATGCAAGTGTGGGAGCAGCGTGAAAGTATATGTTTATAATATGAAGGATGGAGATGATCTGTGTGGCTGAGAATGAGAGAGGATGTTGGTTATTTTGTGTGGTTGTGAGTTTATTTTGTATAGAAGGGATTTTGATGCAGGAGTGAAGGAGTGAGCGATGTCATTTTTAAAGCGTTTGATTAGGTCATATTCAAGGTTTAAAGTTTTATTTTGGTACAGATACTACTTTTATTTTAATTAAATTTTTGTATGTATGAGTGAGCGTGAATGTACATTTTTTTATTTATTTTCTAAGTGTTTTGATCTGTAGTTGTGTGGACTGAAAGGTGTTTGAATAGGAACCAGTAGGGGTGATTGTGCTGACTTAAGAGGTGTCGAGTCTCAGGGACAGGATGCTGTTCCAATTGAGGGTGTGTGTGAGAATTGATGATGGAGGTAGATAGATGGGTTTGGAAAACATGGTGTTTATTTTCATTCTGATTTTTGATGAGACGTTTGGAGCGTGTTGATTTCATTGTTTTGCTATTTTGAGAATGAATGATAGTCTCACATGTAATAATTGCAAGGCATGTGGTTGATAGTCTCACATGTAGAAATTGCAAGGCATGTGGTCGGAGGATGTGTTATATTTGAATATTTGGTTAATTGTTTGATTTTTTTTTTCTCTTTTTCTTCCCAAATGTTTTTTTTTTTTTTTTTGTTAATGATCTGGGGAGAGGACTGTTGGAAGAAGAGATGCATTGGATCAAATCAATGACAGTTAAGTAGTGCCACTACGATTTGCATATGGAATTAATGGCTTCCCTTATTGGGTATGTTGACATATTGTGTAAAAAGATTTGCTCTGTGCTTGTGTCTTCAACAGCTCAGAAAAGGGAGGGGAAAGGCAGAGCAACGCTGGGAGAGACATGAATACATTTCATTAGCGGTAAAGTAAAGTAGGATTTCATTTTTCCCTGTTACTCTGCAGTCCAAAGATGGTGAGAGAATTCTTGTACACAGAGACCCCTGCCTGTACAAACCCCATGCGGGTGGGGCCAGGTTGTAAAAACTGAACAGATGTGGTTTGGAGGAACTTCCACGCTATAATCGTCTGACGACGGGTTGTCATGAGATAATCGATGACTGGACCTGGGAGGACCTGGCCTGGGAGGGCGGGGCCAGTCTGAAGACTGAGCTGACAGTGTGTGAACAAGGTTCTCTGGGGAGTTGTGGTTGGACTGCGGGGACGGGGACGAGACTGGATAGGTACTGATGGGCTTTGTCTTGTGCACATTGATTTGGTAAAATGCGCAGGCAAAGGGCGGATAAATTACACAACGCAGGGTCAGATATAGATGCATTCACATAAGTAAGGAGATGGCCAGGGTGAGGAGAATGGGTGAAAGAAAATTTTCGTTGAAATTCTGCTTTCCTCTGCCAAAACTGAGCTGAGGGAACAAGAAGTGACAAGTTTATGACCGTTATGTGTCATAAAAGGGGGGAGGATAGGTGGGAAGCAATTAATTAAATATGCAGACGTGATTGTACTATCTTAAAGAAAAAAATAGCAGGAAGAAGGGATTATTTCAGAGAATGAATGTAAAATGGAAAAAATTGTGATACTAATGGATCTTGTCTCCCCAGATCATGTAAACGGATACTGTAATTTAAAAAAAATTGTGATTGATTAGACTTTAAATGTGTAATGTTTAGATTAAATTGTTTTAATTGTTTTTAGCATATTCAACGTGCCCAGAAGAACGAGGCCTGATGAAACAGTGGTAAACACTGTTTCATTTAAGGCAGAATAGGTTAAATAGGGATCTGGATGAATGGGTCACCAGGACTCCCGGGAGGGGCCATAGTCAGGGGAAATGTGGGAAAGAAAAGAAGAAGACAAGAAGGCAAAAATTGATGAGATGGACCAAAGAAGAATGGAAAAAATTGAGAAGAAAAATTGAGAAAAATTCAAATTTTTATGATTTTTGTTATTATGTTAAATTGTATGGCTAGTATGTATAGAAATTAAGTCAAGATAATTGTAATATGACATTAGTAAAATGTCAAAGGGAGGAGCTGTGGTAACCTTGACTTCATAATTTCATAATTTCATAATCAAATTGTTAGACTAACCCTGAAAACTGAAAATATCTGTAGTGAGGCATTACATAGACTCTCAGAGCACATTTTGGAGAAAACCTGCAGGCCAAGCCTATAGGGTTGTTTACACAGTTGTACAAGAGCCATTCCAACCCCCCAAGAACCAAACACCTTCTAGACATGTGACAATAATAGATTACCATTTTAGGAATGCCAAAGCTGGTTCCTTTCATAGAATAATACAAAGTGTCAGTTTGGTAGATGGGATTTTGGGATGGCTCTTGTGAATTGAATAGTATTAACCTAAGACGCACTGACTATACTGGGTTAATGTTTTCAACACAAGCACTATTAAGGCTGAAGTCATCAGACCTCATCATGTTGAAAATCACCAGGCGACACCTCTCATGACGACATTGTTTACTCAGTCACACACCACAGAAAAACTGTGACTCAGTAAAACCTAAAGACAGTTGTCTAACCAAGATTAGAGGTCACAGGAAACATAATTGCATTATATTAGTTTAGAAATGAAAAACAATGTTGGAATAATAAAACAAGAGTATAGTAACCTATTAGAAGAGTAACTTACAGAAGAACCAAATAGAAGGAATGTTAACATGATTGATTCATTCAAAGGAGGCCACAGTCCAACCCCCCCTCTGTCCAAAGAGGAGGGGGCTACCCGGTTGTTACAGGCACACATACGGCCAAGAAGACACCAAATGAGGACTGCCTGTGTTTAGATACTGGTGATTGGTGGAACTAGGTTAAGAAAAGTGAGGTCATGAAATCTATAAGTATTGGAACAGTAAGAATAGAGAGGCAGGCCAGCTCAGGACACCGCCACACACCGTTACCCAGGGGGTCTGAGTCTGCGTCTCCACCACCACCACAGACCATGGTCCGACTTTGCCCTATGTGAGTAAAAACTGTATATGGAATAATGTGATAACTAGAGTAAGATGCCTATCTTAGGCCCAGGTTTTATCATGTGGTGACAAAGAGTACTATGGTCTTATTTCATTAACATAACATGACTAAAATTTATGTACAATACTGTCTTTTGATGTAAAAAGCCAACGAGGGCTATTGTGATTTACCTGCATCAAATCCTTTTTGTACAATCATGTATTATGCTTGAAGTGTCCTGTGTGTAACCAATGCATTATTCCACTCGGCCCACGCTGCAATTAAATGAATATTGGACCATAGCTACCGGTTGTCTGGCTGTACACACTTATTCTCTACTGGCTAAATTTGGGAGCTCAGATGAGGACCATTGTTTCTATCACACTGTGATCTTTCCCTTCCTCTAGTTAACAACCTCACTGTGCTGTAATTAATAGATATTCATATAGGAATATACGACATAGGTATTTTACTGTGTAGTGGATTGTTGGAACATAGGGCGGAATAGACACAGACACACAGAGCTCCCTGCCCCCTCCCCTCAAGTTTGGTGTGAACGATGGTCTGTGATTGCCATGGAATGTGTTGCATATAGAGGCAATTAGTCTCATTGTCTTTCATATGCTGGGAATGTGTTTTGATGGTTTTTTCTCTGTTTGTTTTTTCAGCAGGGAGATGGAATAGTTAAACCTGATTCCAGTACATCTTCACCGTTACCTGACCTGTGGTCAGACGAGATGTGGAAAGAAAGACTGGCCAACTACCCGTGGCTCGATTGTAAAGATGGGAAGTTGGGCTGCAAAGTGTGCTCTTCCATTACGAAATTTAAATTCAAAAGCCGAGGTCAACGATTGGCACAAGAATGGACTAACTACGAGATCACATACAGTGGAACAGTAAGAGCTGCTATGCTGCTGTCTATCAGGAGAAAGGTGTGTGTCCACCAGACCTCAGCTGCGCATTGCCAAGCAGAACACATGGTCAATGAGGCAGAAAAACAGAGAATTGTCAATGAGGCAGAAAAACAGAGAATTGAGAAATCCACTGACACTATGCCATTATCAGATTCAGAACTGACGGCTACACATAATGTTTTCAAGGCTGTGTACTTTTTAGCAGAGGAGGACAGGCCGTTTTCAGATAGTTTTAAGATGCTGGATTTACTAGCTGAAACTGGGTCTGACACTGGCTTCAGCTTGCACTCAAGAGATGCAGCAAACATCACCAAGCATATAGGTGCAGAAATGCGCAAAAAATTCTGCAAACAAATAAAATCCATAGAAGGTAACATTTCAATTCTGATTGATGAGTCAACTATCTTTGCAGATAAAACTACACTGATTGTGTACCTCAAAGCTGAAAATCACAAGCACCTGGACCCAGAATTCTTATTTTTAGATCTGATTGAACTTCCCAACCAAAAAGCAGAAACAATTATGCAACATCTGTTGAAATGCCTCAGTGAACATGGCTTTGATGATGCATATTTGAAGAAGCACTTAGTTGCATTTGCAAGTGATGGAGCCAGTGTCATGTTGGGACACAAAGCTGGTATAGCTACAAAACTGTCTGAACTGTATCCTAACATATTGACCTGGCATTGCTTAAATCACCGGCTGGAACTTGCTGTAGGTGACACAGTTAATGATATCACAGCTATGAACCATTTCCAGATGTTTATGGATAAATTGTATACTGTGTACAGTAGATCAGCCCTAAACCAAGAGCAACTGAAAGTGTGTGCAGCCAGCCTGGAAAAACAAGTGAGAAAAATTGGCAGTGTGCTAGACACAAGATGGGTATCCAGTTCTTTCCGCACAGTGTCTGCAGTGTGGGATGGTTTTGACTCACTTTGTGCTCACTTCAGCATGGCAATGACAGATGAGAGACGACCGAGCTCTGATAGGAAAACATATGAAGGTCTACTCATGAAAATGACTTCATATCAGTTTTTGCTTGATTTGGCACTGCTGTATGACACCCTAAGTGAGTTGAGCATTCGTTCAGAAGCTCTGCAAAACCGCAACCTGACAATAATCTCTGCAGACAAACGTATGAGGTGTTGCATTCAATTAATTGATGCAATGGGAGAAAAACAAGGCAACAAAGTCCTTGAAGCTGAAACTGCAGTAAAAGAAGGTCAATTTGGCACAGTTCATCTGACAGACAGACCAAAAATGGTTTCCACCAACCGGAAACAGTTTCTCAGAAGTCTGAGCCGTAATCTAACCAATCGGTTGTTCACCAGTGCATCTTTTAAGGGGTCAACATTAGTTGCACAACTCCAAGTCCTTGAATGTAAAAGCTGGCCAAAAGAAATGCCACTAGGATTTGGAGAGGTGGAAATAAGGCATCTGTGCAAAAGATTCAAGCTGCCCCTTAATAGTACTATTGATGGATTCAGGGACTTCATTGAGAGCAATGGAGAAACAATACCTGATGAGCTTAGGCCTTTATTGAATTGCACAAAAGTCATTCCATGTAGCACTGCAGAATGTGAAAGGGGATTCAGCGCCATGAATCAAATGATCACCCCAACCCACACACGGTTAATGGTTTCACTGGTAGCATCTTTGATGTTCATTAAAATAAACGGGCCACCTTGAATGTTCTGGGATCCAACAACATACGTGACAACTTGGCTGAGAGCCCATCGCTCAGCTGAGAACAAGATAACGAAGATAGCAAAACAAAAATACAAGCCCTGTACCAATTGGTGGGTGTTACGTTCTGGACACCGACTTGGTCGGTGACCACCCACATTCCTGGCATATGTCACTGGGCTTGTCACCTGTCCTTTCCCTGTCAATTAGTGCTGTCACTTAGGGGTGGTTCCTGATTGGCTGTCACGGGGGTGTGTGTGGAATGTTGGTATTTGGTGTCTATATAACATACCTGTCTTCTGCTTGTTCATTGTCAGGTCTTCACTAATTGCGTTCGGGGATAACGCGGACGGTTCTACTCTGGACCTCCAATAAGCTCCTATTTACCTTATTTCCTTCTGTGCTATTTAGCACTTGTCTCTCTTAGAATTTACTCTGTGTTCTTACTATTAAAGTCGAACCTGTTCAAGAGTAAACACTCTCCGTCTCTGTGATTGCCTTCACCCATTGGAATTCACCTACCTCGAATCCTGACAGAAGACCTGACCATCAGAATTCCATGGAGGCCATCATGGAGATGCTCCAGGCGCAGGGAGCAGCCCAGACACGGATGGAGGAACATCAACAGCTGGTCAGCGCCGAGTTAGTCCGACTCAACGGGATCGTCGGCTCATCCCAAGCGGTGGCGCAGTCGGCGTTGGCCACAGCCCGACAAGCCCAAGAAGGAGTGGCTGGTGTTCAGTCGGCGACGGGAGAAGCAGCGGTCCACGCAGAGGAGAGTCGGGGGGTGTTCGGGGTCCAGGAACGGTCCCACGAGCCACGACTGCAGGCGCCCGCTCGCTATGATGGTTCACCGGATGGTTGTCGGGAATTCATCACCCAGTGTCTACTCGTTTTCCGGCTGCAACCACGATCATTTCCATCGGAGACAGCACAGGTGGCGTATATTATCACACTCTCTCCCTCTCTCTGTCTCTCTCTCTCTCTGTCTCTCTCTGTATTAATGTAAAAGAGTTGAATACTCGGAAAATCACTCTACACCCAGTGGCCTAATATTGAAGAAAACAGACCTGGGCTGGAATATGGAACCAACAATCTTGTATCTCCTAAAAAAAATATAAAAATAAAAATCAGGAATGAAAGAAAGACGAAAGAAATTTCTCATATTCATATCTATTTTTGAAATCCATGACATTTACATTTAGTCATTTAGCTGTTTTTATCCAAAATGACTTACAAGTTCTGTCAAGTCTGCAGGAAGGGTACAACTCTGCGTATAAGTAAGATTGTTTGTTAAACAGTGTCAAACTTGAGTGCTACAGTCTTGAGTCCATATATACCAGCCGTGTCATGCTAGCATAGAGGCACAGGTCATAGATACCAACCATGTCATGCTAGCATACAGGTCATAGATACCAACCATGTCATGCTAGCATACAGGCACAGGTCATAGATACCAACCATGTCATGCTAGCATACAGGCACAGGTCATAGATACCAACCATGTCATGCTAGCATACAGGCACAGGTCATAGATACCAACCATGTCATGCTAGCATACAGGCACAGGTCATAGATACCAACCATGTCATGCTAGCATACAGGCACAGGTCATAGATACCAACCATGTCATGCTAGCATACAGGCACAGGTCATAGATACCAACCATGTCATGCTAGCATACAGGCACAGGTCATAGATACCAACCGTGTCATGCTAGCATACAGGCACAGGTCATAGATACCAACCATGTCATGCTAGCATACAGGCACAGGTCATAGATACCAACCATGTCATGCTAGCATACAGGCACAGGTCATAGAGTCACGCCCCTCATAAAAAAACCAACCCTGAACCCCACCGTCATAGCCAACTATCGCCCTGTCTCTCTTCTCTCCTTCCTTTCTAAAACACTTGAACGTGCTGTATCCAACCAACTTACTGCTTATCTCTTACAGAATGACCTCCTAGACCCCAATCAGTCTGGCTTCCGGACTGGCCACTCCACAGAAACGGCCCTCATTGCGGTCACAGAGGCACTTCACTTAGCAAAAGCGAAAGGCCTCTCCTCTGTCCTGATTCTCCTAGATCTATCTGCAGCCTTCGACACAGTCAACCATCAGATCCTCCTCGCGGCCCTCGCAGGAATGGGAGTGGCTGGATCTGCGCTGACATGGCTGACATCATACCTCAATGACCGCTCCTACCAAGTGTCATGGAGAGGGACTCTGTCGGCCACCCGCCCCCTCCGGACGGGTGTCCCCCAGGGCTCGGTCCTAGGACCCCTTCTCTTCTCCCTCTACACTAAATCACTGGGTAACATTATCACATCTCATGGCTTCTCATATCATTGTTATGCCGATGATACTCAACTCTTCCTCTCCTTCCCTCCCTCAGATATCCACGTCTCTGAGCGGATCTCGGCCTGTCTGTCCGACATCTCCGCCTGGATGACGACCAACCACCTCAAACTGAACCTAAGCAAAACAGAATTGCTCCACCTGCCGGCCAAATCCTCCCCCCTGACCGACCTCTCCATCACAGTCGAGAATGCAGCTGTGACCGCGTCGCCGACCGCCAAGAACCTTGGTGTTGTCCTCGACGACCAGTTGAACTTCTCTGCTCACATCGCAGCGACAACCAGAACCTGCAGATTCCTCCTGAGCAACGTCAGAAGGATACGCCCCTTCCTGACAAAAGAAGCCACCCAACTCCTCGTCCAATCAACAGTCATCTCCCGCCTCGACTACTGCAACGCACTGCTAGCTGGCCTCCCGGCCACTGCCACCAAGCCTCTTCAACTCATTCAAAATGCAGCGGCCCGCCTGATCTCAAACCTACCGAAGTCAGCCCATGTCACCCCACTTCTTAGGGACCTGCACTGGCTCCCCATTGCTGCACGTATCCGCTTCAAGGCCCTCGACCTAGCATACCGTGCGGCAAAGGGAACCGCTCCCGCCTACCTCCGGTCAATGGTCTCTAACTACACACCCTCAAGACCCCTACGCTCTGCGTCTTCTGGCCGCCTCAGATCTACTCCTATCCAAGCTCCCGGAGGGTCATCAAAGAGAAGCCGCCTATTCTCAGTCCTTGCCCCACAATGGTGGAATGAACTACCCATCCCAGTTAGGACAGCCGAATCCCGTCCAATCTTTCGCCGTCGACTAAAGACTCACTTCTTCAACCATTATCTGAAATGATAAAAAAAATAAAAAAATCTAACCCCGACTAACCTTAATGTCATGCACTTGTCCTAATAAACTAACCTACACTGTAACACGCAACACTTTGATGAACATTGTTACTCAGCTGATAGAGTTATACCCTTCTTGCTGTCTTGTCGCACAGAACTTGTAAGTCGCTTTGGATAAAAGCGTCAGCTAAATGACTAAATGTAAATGTAAATGTAAATAGATACCAACCGTGTCATGCTAGCATACAGGCACAGGTCATAGATACCAACCGTGTCATTATACAGGCACAGGTCATAGATACCAACCGTGTCATTATACAGGCACAGGTCATAGATACCAACCATATCATGCTAGCATACAGGCACAGGTCATATCTTCATTGAGAACATGCTATATGCAACTATATGCATGTATGCCTGTATGACTCCTGTATGACGCGTCACCGTATCCGCTAGACCGGAGGCATGACAGGACATTAGCAAGAAAACCCATAAAAAGCTAACACCTCTCACACCTATCACACCTCTCACACCAATCCCACCTATCACACCTATCACACCTCTCACACCGATCCCACCTATCACACCTCTCACACCTATCACACCTCTCACACCTATCACTCCTCTCACACCTATCACACCTCTCACACCTATCACACCTCTCACACCTATCACACCTATCACACCTCTCACACCTATCACACCTATCACACCTCTCACACCTATCACACCTATCACACCTCTCACACCTCTCACACCTATCACACCTATCACACCTCTCACACCTATCACACCTCTCACACCTATCACACCTCTCACACCTATCACACCTCTCACACCTCTCACAGCACCTCTCACACCTATCACACCTCTCACACCGATCCCACCTATCACACCTATCACACCTCTCACACCTATCACACCTCTCACACCTATCACTCCTCTCACACCTATCACACCTCTCACACCTATCACACCTCTCACACCTATCACACCTATCACACCTCTCACACCTATCACACCTCTCACACCTCTCACACCTATCACACCTCTCACACCTATCACACCTATCACACCTATCACACCTCTCACACCTATCACACCTATCACACCTCTCACACCTATCACATCTATCACACCTCTCACACCTATCACACCTATCACACCTCTCACACCTATCACACCTCTCACACCTATCACACCTCTCACACCTATCACACCTCTCACACCTCTCACACCTATCACACCTATCACATCTATCACACCTATCACACCTCTCACACCTATCACACATATCACACATATCACACCTCTCACACCTATCACACCTCTCACACCTCTCACACCGATCCTACCTATCACACCTATCACACCTCTCACACCTATCACACCTATCACACCTATCACACCTCTCACACCTATCACACCTCTCACACCTATCACTCCTCTCACACCTATCACACCTCTCACACCTATCACACCTCTCACACCTCTCACACCTCTCACACCTATCACACCTATCACACCTATCACACCTCTCACACCTCTCACACCTATCACTCCTCTCACACCTATCACACCTCTCACACCTATCACACCTCTCACACCTATCACACCTCTCACACCTATCACACCTCTCACACCTATCACACCTATCACACCTCTCACACCTATCACACCTCTCACACCTATCACACCTATCACACCTCTCACACCTATCACACCTATCACACCTATCACACCTATCACACCTCTCACACCTATTACACCTCTCACACCAATCCCACCAATCCCACCTATCACACCTCTCACACCTATCACACCTATCACACCTCTATACCCATTCTGCAATCTGTTAATAAAGTTGTACTTAAGTTATGCTTTTACATTATACTTACTTAATAAGTGAATAGTTCCAAGTCAATCAAAAACTATGAGTTTTATTTACTCAAAACATAATGCGGTTTACAGTCTGTATCTACTTAATTATCTTAAGTTGTACTTAAGTTATGCTTTTACATTATACTTACTTAATAAGTGAATAATTCCAAGTCAATCAAAAACTATGAGTTTTATTTACTCAAAACATAATGCAGTTTACAGTCTGTATCTACTTAATTATCTTAAGTTGTACTTAAGTTATGCTTTTACATTATACTTACTTAATAAGTGAATAGTTCCAAGTCAATCAAAAACTATGAGTTTTATTTACTCAAAACATAATGCGGTTTACAGTCTGTATCTACTTAATTATCTTAAGTTGTACTTAAGTTATGCTTTTACATTATACTTACTTAATAAGTGAATAGTTCCAAGTCAATCAAAAACTATGAGTTTTATTTACTCAAAACATAATGCGGTTTACAGTCTGTATCTACTTAATTATCTTAAGTTGTACTTAAGTTATGCTTTTACATTATACTTACTTAATAAGTGAATAGTTCCAAGTCAATCAAAAACTACGAGTTTTATTTACTCAAAACATAATGCGGTTTACAGTCTGTATCTACTTAATTATCTTAAGTTGTACTTAAGTTATGCTTTTACATTATACTTACTTAATAAGTGAATAGTTCCAAGTCAATCAAAAACTATGAGTTTTATTTACTCAAAACATAATGCGATTTACAGTCTGTATCTACTTAATTATCTTAAGTTGTACTTAAGTTATGCTTTTACATTATACTTACTTAATAAGTGAATAGTTCCAAGTCAATCAAAAACTATGAGTTTTATTTACTCAAAACATAAGAACACGTCACACGAACTCAAGACATTCAAGTTAGTAGAACTTTCATAGAATATTGAGTATACCCTACTCAAACTAATTGATTATTTTGAACATGCGGGTTTACAGTGTGCGTAAAGCAGCACCCGTCTTCAAGGCCTTCAGTAGATTTTCTGATCTGCACAGTTTCAGCCAGCTAATCACCCAACCCACAAGGGTATGTGATTCGACACAAACCACCATTGACCTCATTTTGACCTCTGACAAGTCCATGATCTCCAATAAAGGGGTGATAGCATGCGGGTTAAGTGATCATTATATGATTTTCTGTACCCGCAAAAAGCTAAAACAGAAGGCCGGCTGTCACAAAACAGTCACATCTAGAGACCTCAACTTACTCTAGAGAGGCCTTTAACGTAGAACTGGGGAGCTTGGACTGGTCAGATGAACTCAGTGGTACACAGGTTGAAGAAACATGGCTTGGATTCAAAACAAAATTCACAGCACTACTCAACAACATGGCACCCATAAGAACCACCAGGGTTAAAAATCGTGCTGTGCAAAAAGAAATTTCATCAACGACAAAACTGAGGAAAACAAAAACAAACCCTGCGAACTTTGGAAATTACTCAATAACCAACTAGGCTGCAGTAAAAAACTTAAAACCAGATTCTCAAACATAAACATAAAGACGGACAACACGCTCATCACAGACAAGCTGGATGTAGCCAATTACTTAAACATCTTCTTCACAAACATAGCCACAACACTGGTAAACAAACTACCCTCCCACTCAGGGCATTATGGGGTAGAACACATAGTAGCATACTACAAAAACCTAGGGGTCCACAAAGACGACTTCAAACTTGAAATGGTAACAACCGATGAGGTACTCAAAAAATTGCGCGCCCTCCAACCTAACAAGGCCACTGGCCATGACAACATCCCCTCCAAATTCCTCAGAGACGCAGCAGCCGCCATCACCCCAGTCATCACTCACATAATAAACCTCTCTATAAAACAGGGACACGTCCCCAAGGACTTCAAAATTGCGAGAGTGACCCCTCTGCACAAAAAGGGCAGCAAATTAGACCCAGGCAACTACCGCCCTTGTGAGGTTTTGTCCGCTGCTCACCTACTCTCTCTGTTTCCTTTAAGCCTACTGTTGGGGAATTTCCTTCTCACTCACTCTCTCTAGCCCCCACCATCTTGTTCGTTACTCTCGTTTGCTCTCAGCGGCCACACCCTTGTACTACCTGTCATTATGTGTTTGATTGGTCTGGTGCCGAACTCACACTTTTAGTTCGATTATCAATTACCTCTCGCACCTGTGGTGCGATTTAATTAGTTCCCCTGTGGCCTTTAAGTACCTGGCTCTTCCACTCTGTTCCTCGTGGGGTCGTGTTGTAACATGCCGTAACTTTCGGTATCATATTCTCTATCATCAAGACTCCTTCGGGAGGTCCTCTGTTCTGTCTATGCTGTTTTTATCTCCGGCGTAAAGATGTGCTCCAGCCTTCGCCTCCTGTCGCCGTTGCCTGAGGGAGAGACTGGACTGCGCTCCCTAGACTTCCACGGGAGGCATCCCAGTAATCCACTTCAGACCTCCGCGCAGCAGTCGTCCTGACGCACATCCAGACCTCCGCGCTGCAGACGCCCAGACACCATCCAGACCTCCGAGCTTGGCACGCTCCTCCGTACCAGCGCGCACTCCCAGCAGACGCGCATCATCCAGACCTCCGAGCTTGGCACGCTCCTCCGTACCAGCGCGCACTCCCAGCAGACGCGCATCATCCAGACCTCCGAGCTTGGCACGCTCCTCCGTACCAGCGCGCACTCCCAGCAGACGCGCATCATCCAGACCTCCGAGCTTGGCACGCTCCTCCGTACCAGCGCGCACTCCCAGCAGACGCGCATCATCCAGACCTCCGAGCTTGGCACGCTCCTCCGTACCAGCGCGCACTCCCAGCAGACGCGCATCATCCAGACCTCCGAGCTTGGCACGCTCCTCCGTACCAGCGCGCACTCCCAGCAGAACGCGCATCATCCAGACCTCCGAGCTTGGCACGCTCCTCCACGCAGACGCACTCCAGATGCGTCTCTCTGTACCGGCGCGCACTCCAAGCAGTGGCGCACCACTCTGACCTCCGCTCGGACAGCCGGCTCCCCGGTGGCAACGCTCTCGCCCCGCTGCTGTTCCAGCGCTCTTTGCGCACAAACGTCTGGGTGAGTTTTTACTGACTGTCTTGATCAAGTTCCGTTTTCGTGTGTTTCTTTAACACTGAAGATTACCACCTTTTTAATCAGACAGTCACTCACCCAGCGTGTGCCTTTGTTTGTTTTCACTGGGATATTATTTTTGGACTTTACATCTCCCACTGTGTGTTTGTTCACACCGAAGATAGTATTTTCATTGGATTGTTTTTGGAACTTTGCTCATTGTGTATTTTACACGAAGATTGTTTTTACTTGGATAACTTTGTATTTGGACTAGTCACCTCTCCTGCACCTGCTCTGTTTTCCCCCTTTGTACTCTAACCCTCTCCTCTCTCCCTCTCGGCCCCGTCTTCCCGCCTTGGAGATCTGCCGAGAGAAGTCTGCAGAGCGGCCCTGATGTTCCCACCTGCTTTCCCAGTCCTCCCTGTCCCCAGCCCGCCTCCGCGGGCCTCTGTCCCTAGTTCTCCCCTCTCTAGTTACATTTACATTTACATTTAGTCATTTAGCTGACGCTTTTATCCAAAGCGACTTACAAGTTCTGTACGACAAGTCCTCCCGTCCGGTCCTCCTAGTTCCTCCCTGTTTTCCAGCCTTCCCTTGCTCCGGCCCTGTTTCCCTTGCCTTCCCCTTAGCCAGCTCACCTCTTAAAGGCACTGTACCTTCCCCTCTTGTTATTCCAGTATTTTGTGTTTCTCCCTTAAAGGGACAGTGCCGGTTTTTCCTTTTGTTCAATAAATGCCCGTTTCTTGGCTTACTCTCATACCTGTCTTGTGTTGTGCGATTGGGGTCGGTTACAAACCACAACAGTACGACCCCACCAAATCGACGACCCCAGCCAGCACAGACGGTGTATGTTGAGTTTGCCTTTTTTTTCTTTCTCTTGTTCCCTCTAGCTCCCCTCTAGCTTCCTTGTTAGCCTGTTAGCTCCCCTGTTAGCTTGTTAGTCTCCCCGGTTTGCTCCCCTGTTAGCTTGTTAGTCTCCCCGGTTAGCTCCCCTGTTAGCCGTTTGACTCCCCTGTTTGCTTCCCTGTTAGCCCTGTTTGGCTCCCCTGCAGCTTGTTAGGCCTCTACTACCAGCATGGCCCCTGTCTGCTAGCTTTGCCCCGGCTGCTAGCACAGCCTCTATTATTAATGCAGCCCTTGCTGCTGGCATAGGCCCTGTAGCTAGCCATGCCCTGGCAGCTAACCCAGTCCCTCAGCAGAGCCCCAGTCTGCTAGCTTAGCCCCGGCTGCTAGCACAGCCTCTATGATAATGCAGCCCTTGCTGCTGGCATAGGCCCTGTAGCTAGCCATGCCCTGGCAGCTAATCCCTCTGCATGGCCCTAGTCTGCTTGCTTGGCCCCGGCTGTTAGCACAGCCTCTATGTTAATGCAGCCTTTGCAGCTAGCATAGGCCCTGTAGCTAGCCGGGCCCAGGCAGCTAACCCGGTCCCTCTGCATGGCCTCCACTTTTTGTGTAGTTTTCTCCCACTGCTAGGACTGCCCTTTCAGCTAGCAAGGTCAGTTTTTCTCACACTGCTAGGACTGCCTTTTCAGCTAGCAAGGTCAGTTTATCCCACTGCTAGGACTGCCCTTTCAGCTAGCAAGGTCAGTTTATCTCCCACTGCTAGGACTGCCTTTTCAGCTAGCAAGGTCAGTTTATCCCACTGCTAGGACTGCCCTTTCAGCTAGCAAGGTCAGTTTATCTCACACTGCTAGGACTGCCCTTCAGCTAGCAAGGTCAGTTTTCTCCCACTGCTAGGACTGCCCCTTCAGCTAGCATGGTCAGTTTGCTCCCACTGCTGGGACTGCCCTTCAGCTAGCAAGGTCAGTTTATCCCACTGCTAGGACTGCCTTTTCAGCTAGCAAGGTTAGTTTATCCCACTGCTAGGACTGCCCTTTCAGCTAGCAAGGTCAGTTTATCTCCCACTGCTAGGACTGCCCTTTCAGCTAGCAAGGTCAGTTTATCTCACACTGCTAGGACTGCCGCTTCAGCTAGCAAGGTCAGTTTCCCCACTGCTAGGACTGCCCTTCAGCTAGCAAGGTCAGTTTTCTCCCACTGCTAGGACTGCCCCTTCAGCTAGCATGGTCAGTTTGCTCCCACTGCTAGGACTGCCCCTTCAGCTAGCAGGGTCAGTTTTCTCTCACTGCTGGGTCTGCCCCTTCCAGCTAGCTTGTTCTCTCATGCTGGTCCAGCCCTGTCTGCCAGCCTAGCTCCGGCAGCTAGCGCAGCCTCTATGTTAATGTAGCAGTACAGCTAGCATAGGCCCTGTAGCTATCAGTGCCCTGGCAGCTACCCTTTCCCTCTGCTAGCCTAGCTCCGGCAGCTTGCGCAGCCTCTATGTTGATGTAGCAGTACAGCTAGCATAGGCCCTGTAGCTATCAGTGCCTGGCAGCTAACCTTCCCTCTGCTAGCCCTTTTCCGGGTGCTCCTCTTGTTACCCCTCAGCTACCATGGTTACCCCTCAGCTCCCTAGTTTACCCCCCGGCTACCCTGCCCCAGTTGCTTGCCCCACTTTTGTTGTGGCTTCCCCTGCTGGCCTGGCCAGTACCTTTTGTTTTTTGCCTTGGTTTGTCCCCTGCCACTCTGTCTGTATTTTTTTTGGGTCGCCGGGTGGCTCCCGTTGAGGGGGGGGTACTGTGAGGTTTTGTCCGCTGCTCACCTACTCTCTCTGTTTCCTTTAAGCCTACTGTTGGGGAATTTCCTTCTCACTCACTCTCTCTAGCCCCCACCCTCTTGTTCGTTACTCTCGTTTGCTCTCAGCGGCCACACCCTTGTACTACCTGTCATTATGTGTTTGATTGGTCTGGTGCCGAACTCACACTTTTAGTTCGATTATCAATTACCTCTCGCACCTGTGGTGCGATTTAATTAGTTCCCCTGTGGCCTTTAAGTACCTGGCTCTTCCACTCTGTTCCTCGTGGGGTCGTGTTGTAACATGCCGTAACTTTCGGTATCATATTCTCTATCATCAAGACTCCTTCGGGAGGTCCTCTGTTCTGTCTATGCTGTTTTTATCTCCGGCGTAAAGATGTGCTCCAGCCTTCGCCTCCTGTCGCCGTTGCCTGAGGGAGAGACTGGACTGCGCTCCCTAGACTTCCACGGGAGGCATCCCAGTGATCCACTTCAGACCTCCGCGCAGCAGTCGTCCTGACGCACATCCAGACCTCCGCGCTGCAGACGCCCAGACACCATCCAGACCTCCGAGCTTGGCACGCTCCTCCGTACCAGCGCGCACTCCCAGCAGACGCGCATCATCCAGACCTCCGAGCTTGGCACGCTCCTCCGTACCAGCGCGCACTCCCAGCAGACGTGCATCATCCAGACCTCCGAGCTTGGCACGCTCCTCCGTACCAGCGCGCACTCCCAGCAGACGCGCATCATCCAGACCTCCGAGCTTGGCACGCTCCTCCGTACCAGCGCGCACTCCCAGCAGACGCGCATCATCCAGACCTCCGAGCTTGGCACGCTCCTCCGTACCAGCGCGCACTCCCAGCAGACGCGCATCATCCAGACCTCCGAGCTTGGCACGCTCCTCCGTACCAGCGCGCACTCCCAGCAGAACGTGCATCATCCAGACCTCCGAGCTTGGCACGCTCCTCCACGCAGACGCACTCCAGATGCGTCTCTCTGTACCGGCGCGCACTCCAAGCAGTGGCGCACCACTCTGACCTCCGCTCGGACAGCCGGCTCCCCGGTGGCGACGCTCTCACCCCGCTGCTGTTCCAGCGCTCTTTGCGCACAAACGTCTGGGTGAGTTTTTACTGACTGTCTTGATCAAGTTCCGTTTTCGTGTGTTTCTTTAACACTGAAGATTACCACCTTTTTAATCAGACAGTCACTCACCCAGTGTGTGCCTTTGTTTGTTTTCACTGGGATATTATTTTTGGACTTTACATCTCCCACTGTGTGTTTGTTCACACCGAAGATAGTATTTTCATTGGATTGTTTTTGGAACTTTGCTCATTGTGTATTTTACACGAAGATTGTTTTTACTTGGATAACTTTGTATTTGGACTAGTCACCTCTCCTGCACCTGCTCTGTTTTCCCCCTTTGTACTCTAACCCTCTCCTCTCTCCCTCTCGGCCCCGTCTTCCCACCTTGGAGATCTGCCGAGAGAAGTCTGCAGAGCGGCCCTGATGTTCCCACCTGCTTTCCCAGTCCTCCCTGTCCCCAGCCCGCCTCCGCGGGCCTCTGTCCCTAGTTCTCCCCTCTCTAGTTCCTCCTAGTCCTCCCGTCCGGTCCTCCTAGTTCCTCCCTGTTTTCCAGCCTTCCCTTGCTCCGGCCCTGTTTCCCTTGCCTTCCCCTTAGCCAGCTCGCCTCTTAAAGGCACTGTACCTTCCCCTCTTGTTATTCCAGTATTTTGTGTTTCTCCCTTAAAGGGACAGTGCCGGTTTTTCCTTTTGTTCAATAAATGCCAGTTTCTTGGCTTACTCTCATACCTGTCTTGTGTTGTGCGATTGGGGTCGGTTACAAACCATAACAGCCCTGTTTCTATTCTTACCTCCATCTCGAAAGTCATGGAGAAAATAGTCTTCGAACAGGTCGAAAAGTACCTGGCGGAAAAAAATCTAATCTACGAATTCCAATCTGGCTTCAGAACGTCCCACTCCACTGACACATGCCTCCTCTATTTGAACGACCACATCAAACAAGAGGTGGACGCGGGCAAATACTGCGGCATGGTCATGCTGGACCTACAAAAGGCCTTGGACACTGTCAATCACTCCATTCTGATTGACAAGCTAAAAGCAATTGGTTTTGATAGCTTATCAGTGAGCTGGATGCAATCCTACCTGGAGGGGAGAGAACAGATGGTAGAGGTAAACGGTACTCTATCCCCCCCCCTCACAGTGAGCTGTGGTGTTCCACAAGGAAGCATACTAGGACCGCTACAAGTTGCAGGTTGAAAAAACCCTCAGCTCGGAACTAGGCAAAATCTGCATATGGCTCGCTGATAACAAACTATCATTACACATGGGCAAAACAGAGTCCATTCTCTTCGGTTCAAATAACAAACTCAGCAAGACCGACGGCTTCTCAGTTGCAGTGGGTGACAATATTGTCACAAGGAAAGATGAAATTACCTACCTGCGGGTTCCATCCTAGAGGCTAATCTTTCCTGTGACAAAATGGCATCCAATGTAATAAAAAAAGTCAACCAACGAACTAGATTCTTGTACCGGATCTCCTCTCTGGTAAACAAGAATACCCTGAAGACTCTGGCAGGAGCACTCATTCAAGGGTACTATGACTATGCGTGCACCTCATGGTACCAAAGCACCTCAAAGGCGCTTAAAACAAAATTACAAACATCACAAAACAAACTGGTCAGACTACTACTTGACCTTACCCCCAGAACCCACCTCACCCCTGCCCACTTTGACAACCTAGGATGGCTTAGAGTAGACGACAGAGTACAGCAACTTGCAATGGGCCTGGTCTACAAAATACACTATACGACTAAGGTACCCATGTACATGTCAAAATACTTCCCAAAGGTCAGTGAATACCACAACCACTACACCAGAGGAAGCACAACAAATCATGTTAAACCCAGATTCGGCTCAAACAAGGGACTAAATACGTTTCGCAATTATGCCACATCAATGTGGAACGCCCTACCCAAAGCTGTAAAGGAATGTGAATCCCTACCCACATTCAACACCGCTCTTAAAGAGCACCTACGGGAGTTCTTTGAGAGTGTTTTTGAAGGTGGGTAGTTATTTACATTCCTTTACAGCTTTGGGTAGGGCGTTCCACATTGTTGTGGCATAATTGCGAAACGTGTTTAGTCCCTTGTTTGAGCCGAATCTGGGTTTTACATGATTTGTGGAGCTCCCTCTGGTGTTGTGATCGTGGTATTCACTGACCTTTGGGAAGTATTTTGACATGTACATGGGTACCTTGGTCGTGTAGTGTATCTTGTAGACCAGGCCATTGCAAGTTGCTGTACTCTGTCGTCTACTCTAAGCCATCCTAGGTTGGCAAAGTGTGCAGGGGTGAGGTGGGTTCTAGGAGTCAGGTCAAGCAGTAGTCTGACTAGTTTGTTTTGAGATGTTTGTAATTTGGTTTTTAGTGCCTTTGAGGTGCTTTGGTACCATGAGGTGCCAGCATAGTCGTAGTACCCTTGAATGAGTGCTCCTGCCAGAGTCTTCAGGGTATTCTTGTTTACCAGGGAGGAGATCCGGTACAAGAATCGAGTTCGTTGATTGACTTTTTTTATTACATTGGATGCCATTTTGTCACAGGAAAGATTAGCCTCTAGGATGGAACCCAGGTAGGTAATTTCATCTTTCCTTGTGACAATATTGTCACCCACTGTAACTGAGAAGCCGTCTGTTTTGCTGAGTTTGTTATTTGAACCGAAGAGAATGGACTCTGTTTTGCCCATGTGTAATGATAGTTTGTTGTCGGCAAGCCATATGCAGATTTTGCCTAGTTCCGAGCTGAGGGTTTTTTCAACCTGTAACTTGTTCTTGTCAGAGACCAGCAGGGCTGAGTCGTCCGCAAACAGGAACAAGTTGCAGTCACAAGCTGACGACATGTCATTTGCATAAATTAGGAACAGTAGTGGTCCTAGTATGCTTCCTTGTGGAACACCACAGTTCACTGTGAGGGGGGGCGATAGGGTACCGTTTACCTCCACCATCTGTTCTCTCCCCTCCAGGTAGGATTGTATCCAGCTCACTGATAAACTATCAAAACCAATTGCTTTTAGCTTGTCAATCAGAATGGTGTCCTCACATACAGATCCGTCCTCACATACAGTATAAACAGAGCATCGACACAGTGCTGCTCTGTCCTGCTGCTGCAACAAGCTAGATGAAGACACCACCGTCCAAGAGGAGGAAGATACTCCTTCAGAGCAAACTGGGTTTTGCTACAGAGCCTAAAGCAGCACACAACTATTCCAACATAAAGGCAAGTGACAGCATTTGAACAGCTTTTCTTTGCTTTTTTAATATAGGCCTAAAGCCTAATGTATTTGTATTTGGAAATAACGGCGTTAAATAATAAATGACTAGTAATCTAACTGTTGCACTGTTCATATTTATGACACGGATGTCTAGCTACATTAGGTATGTTATTATTAATGTACTTTTGTCAGCAATGACAAATAGCTTTATAGCGCAGAATACAGTGGCTGACTCGCTATATATATGAGACTGTAGTGCCGGAGGAAAAAGGAATAATCGTAGGCAACGTAATGCTTGTTCAATATACAAAGCAACGTCAGTCAATACAGAAGAAGAGCACATGTAATCATAGATATCTATGTTCTATATAGATATCTATGCATGTAATTGCCAGAACAGTGAGTGCAACCGCAATAGATGTCCCCTCTGGCCGCGGTGCCAGATCAGTAGTTCCCTCCCACTACACAACACAGACAGGAGAACACGAACCAATAATATGTAGTCATGTCGTATATTTCTAAATGAAAACATGAATAAAACAACTATAAATGTACCAAAATGTTGAGTTACAAGAAGGAGCCGGAAAAACACCATGTTGGTTGAAAGAGGGTAGACAGTTGACTCCCCAGACCAGATGGCTGACCTTTAAGATAATCAATGACCCCTCAAGACTATATTGAGGTAATCAGGAAAGGAGTTGGTATTTTTGTGTACTGGCCACTGTGAGAAACCCTCCCCCTGTCAAATAGCTACCTACCGCAAGGCCACAGAGGTCACTAAACCAAATAGCCTTGTATACGTCAAACAGGAGACCATTTGGCATTCTATAGAGATTGAGTAAAACCCCCGTTCCCAACAGCACATTCTAAAGGGAAATGGTCATCTCAAACAGACGAGGAAGGATATAATTATCTTTGAAACAGGAACCAACTGAGAATAACAGTTGAGATCAAAAGGTCATATTTAAGTAATTTCAGGTTAGAACGGCAGCTGCTGCTGACTAGGGTACAGAGGTCAGAAAAGGTGACACCAACGGTGGGAATCTTCATTTCACAGCACAGAACTGCCACCAGTTAAAACAGTGCAAATCAATAATATACTAATAGGTTTAGCAATTTCATAAGTTACATGTAGGCATAACTCTTAGAACTATTAGAATAACAGAAGTCACCATAAGGAATAAAAACTCTTAATGCTAAAAAGATAAACAACTATACAATATTGGTCATATAATTTAATCAGGAAATAAAGTGTTCTATTGAAGGACGGATATGGTTTGTTGTCAGGGCACTGAGAGTAGTCTGTTTCTTCAATCTAGACTATGTAAACATTGGGTCACAAGAAACATGAGGATGTGGCACGCATTAAAAACTAATCCCCTCATCAAGTAATGATTAAACAGCCCGACAGATTCTATGGTGAACGGTTGTGTCAGCAGAATAATTGTGTAACATGTTGTCGCAAGACCCAGGAGGACGTGTCACGACAGACAAGTTCCTGCTACAAGGAATTTGTCCAAATAGGGAAGCCAGATTGTGGGAGTGACGTGACTAGACAGGCAGGGAAGGTCTCTCTCTCTCTCTCTCATAAAAAGGGCTGATGGCGACGGAGAGAAAAACACACACACCAGAAGGGACCTGGAGACTGCACACACACCCGGTGACGGGAGCGAGGAGACGGAGAAGGATCCCTGGAGCCGGTGACACAGCGAAAGGGAGACACCGATGACAGAACGATCGCCTCGCAGCAGGGGAGCCAGACTCCACAGAGGGTAGACGAAACCAAGCGCTCCCAAACCGCCGAGGATCCGAAAGCAAGGTTGCCCTGACGACCAGCAAACCACTAAGAGAGGACTCGTGTTGCCATGGACAACCTGAGACAGAGAACCGCAACGGAGAAGAAAGCTCTGATCGGCCCTAGCTGATCGGATCATGGACCAAACTGCCACATCAAAGAGACGATTAGATTGAACCAAAGAGACGATGTACTTGTTTTGATTCCTAAGCTGTGGTTTATTAATAAACACCGCAGCCTGTTGATTTGACCACTTCGTCAGCTTCTCTCCTTACTTGAACCGAACATCTGAAATACCAAACAAATGCAGGAGAAGGGTAATAGAAAACTATACGATCACTGAACTTAGATATAGAGATAAATGAAGCTCAAGATACTTCAATTGGTCCGTGACCCGTGCTGCATTCGGCCACAGCCGGTTGGAGACGACGGAAAGCTACTTCTGGAAGATGGACCTCGTCGACGCCTCTACGACTGAATAATCGTCACCACTTCGACCGAGGCCAGCGGGACTAGGTAAGTAGTGATGGCGTTTAAGATTGGTAGTGGTCGAAGCAGTCTCGCTTTTGGGGTTGCTATTACTTTAGGTAGAAATGAGATGTAAATGGACCAGGATAAAGTTGGTGTTGGAGGAGTACCGGGGTCCAGGGTTCACAACCTGGCGCTGGTCTCAGCCACACACCGGCGCTGCGCTTAGAGAGGTTAGGGGATAGGGGATGTTCGGTTAGGATGCCTATGGTTGGTACAATGCCAAGTGAGGAGAGGAAATAGATGTCTGTATTTAGTTATATTAGCTTAGGGGGATAGGCTAGGGATAGGTAAAATATTTGAAGGGACCGACGTGGAAGCGGTAGAACAGGGAATAGTCACAGATATGCGGGACGTGAGACTGTGAGGTGGCTAAGTGGTTCATTAATGGGTAATGCGGAGTGATCAGATCTTAAAGAGAAGATTATAGGGTAAGGTAAAGAGTTCAACGAGAGAACCGTGATTGTAGTACAGGAGATCCTGGTTCCACGGTGAGAACAGAGTACGGAGGACAGAGTGCAGAAAACGGAGTATAGAGTACTGAGAACAGAGTACAGGGTACGGATAGCATAGAAACAGAGAACAGAGTGATGAGAAGAGGATAGGGTTCGGGCTAGGTTGCTTAACGAGATAGAAGCCAAACTTAGAATCGGTACGACTGAGTAATGGACTTTGGAAGACGTTCCATAAGCGAATTACCGAGTCTAATCCGACGTCATTTAGGCTCAGATTGGCTATGGTCCATATCTGAAGAACATCAGACTCGTGGAGGAATGAGGGAATGTAGAAAAAATCAAGCCGACAAGGGGCTCTACGGGTAGCGGAAAGTACGGTCGAACACACGATTTGGCCATATAACACTCCGATACAAGCCGACAAGGGGCGCTACTAAAACTCTCCACGAGCTACTATACATGTATGAAGTGGGTTTCTCAGGGTATAGCAAGTCGAACTCAGTAGATATATGAAGCACTTTGAGAGTAGATACTGCACATGAGATTAGATCTTAGGAGAATATTGTGTGAAATGGGCGAGGTAGGAAATGCGTTTAGGATGAATGTGCGCAAATGAATGGTATGCTTATGAATGGGACATTGTTTTGCTAAGTATATGTGTTTGAATGGATGAATGTTAGGAGCTCTGAGTGAATGCCAAGGTATTTTTTGTATTATTATGGAACATGGGTGATCAAAACGGCAGCGGAGAAACCATAACACTGTCCAGGGACTAGGTTAGCGAGCGACGTTAGCCGCAAGGGCAACGGGACTAACGTGTGGACGCTGTGTTGCGTTATCGGGTGAATTGAATGAATGGCAAGTGTGATGGAACCAAGATGATGTGTAATGTTCGTTGAAATCTTTCAAAACGGAGGTGTTAAGGTCTAAAAATAGTGTAGAAGCGATTAAGATAAACAGAGTTTTTGGAGCCGATGACGTCACTGGGAGCGTCTAAGCTTGGGGAGCGTTGGAGTTAATATACTGTGTATTTCGGTCAGGCGGGGCCGAACGGGCGAGCATACTAGGATAAAGATAATGATATATGTTCTGTAAACGGGGGCTAAATAGGATTAAAGTTATGTTGCGGGGTATAGCAGGGGTTGTGTAATCGTCGCGATGTGTTGTGCCGCTCGGATCAACAGGATAATGGGCCGTTTAGGAGAGGTGATATTGGATGCTAAGCTAAGCTAATGGAGCTAGCAGTACTGAGCTAACGAAGCTAAGATGCTAAGCTACTTGTGCTAACAATATAGCATGATTGAACTCTCGGGGAATATCGCGTGATGCTACTCTTGGTGGCTGAGACGGGACCTTAGAGAGGCGGAGGACGGGGAACTTCCGGTGTAGGGGGTTCTGGGGATTGTGGTTTTGTGGTTGAGGTGAGACGTCGAGTTGACGTCGAGTCAAGTGGTACGGCGTGATGAAGCACTTGCGGGGGAGGCGTGGGCGCCTCCTGCAGGACGTTGTGAGTACTGTAGTGCAATGGTGGTGATGGACAAACGTTCCAGCGGAGGGCAGTGTTGCCTCTTTGATTGTTGCACCACTCCACACATGTGAACGGGGAGCAATAGAGAACAGTTGTGGTTATTATAGGTTTTGAGTAGCGACCATCTTTGGGGATTTGTGGATTCTTTTTATCGGTTTTTTCAGTTGTTGATGACTAATGTATATACTTGTTTGGTTATCAATCTGTATTTGTTATGGGCCAAGTATAATGGCGATAGTAGATGATATGTGTTAGATGTGTGGGTTTGTTTTGTGGCTTTTCTAGATGTTATTCGAATTATAGGCTGCTGATGTGAATGAGTGTTGGGACATGTGGACGGTATGTCTGTCCGCGCATGCGGTCGGTCGGCGCAAGGAGGATGGACTGTGGGCTTTTGTTGAAGGCAGTGGACAGTGAAGGGCTATAGGGGGCGATGTTGGACAAGACTAGTTGGAGTGAGACGTGTGTGCTGCGGGATTTGCGTGAAAAAAAGTTAAGGTTTGATTTAAGTTAAAGTTGGCAGCAGATGATGGGGATAGTGTTTGAAGTCCTGTGGGTTAACTGGACCAGGCAATACGGGGTAGTCTCCTGATTAAGTATAGACGGTTTTGGTTATAGTTAATGTTGCATTGTGGGCCCCCCCCCCTTCCTCCCATCAGTCCCTAGATCCCTGTGTCCCTCCCTCCTTTTTCTCTTCCCTCCGCCCCCCCTCTGTCTCTCCTTGTGTTTCTCCCTGTGTATCTCCGTCCCTAGCTATGCAGCATGTTGTGGGTTATTGGCTTGTAGGTTTATTTGAACTGCGTTGTTATTGTGTATGTGAAGTAGGTACCGGATGGGCGCTGGCCTGTCTAGGTGCAGGTGATGGTAGGATGAGTTGTGATATTCTTGGTGTGATGAAGCTTGGGGTGTTTCCGTTCAGGTTCGAAACTGAAGGGAGGACGCTTTGGGCTGTGAGTTGACGGTTCCTTGTGAATTCAAGGATCTGAAGGATATTGCGGTGGTATAGTACGGGTGTCCATGAATTTATTAACATGGCCAGCTGTGCTATGTGACGGTCAGGGTTTTAGTGGTCTAAATTACTAAAAGTTTATTGTTTTCCCTGATTGATAGTTGGAAGCAGTAACAACACTAATTGATTTTGTGTGTTGTGAGGGGGTAGTGGTTGTGTGTAAGGATGTAAGTGTGTGTGTGGGGATGATTGAAATTGATGTTGTATGAGGAGTGTGAAGCAAAAGCGAATAATACATTTAGTCGATACGCTAATAAGAAATAAGATCAGGATGAAAAGATTCATCAAAGCAAAAAGAAATTGGAACAGATGGCTAACCAGGTTTACAAAGGTTATTAGGCAATTGATAGGCGTGGGACTAATGATTATTTTTCCCAGAGAATCAGGTGAAGAGAACACACAGGGGATTGGAAACCTCCAGTTGTTCCTGTTGGAGGAACAGACAAACACAAGATAAGCTGTATCGTTATTTTTCAAACAGATCACACAAAATCTCTCTAAATATTTTAGTATAGTGTTGCCCGACATTTCCAATGCATAACGAATAGTGGAAATAACAGGGAAATGCAACTGATGATTAAGTTGGATGTTTTTGCTTTTTTTCTGCACAGGTGCTCGGCTGGACAGGAGCTCTAGCGATTTCGATAACCGACTGGGGAAACGGTTGTAAAAAGCCTTGGTATAAGTATGAATGATAAGCCAGTTATCAATCCTTGTCTGCACAGTAAAAAGTTGACAGTGTGAGTGTTTTAACTCAAGTAAGTAGAAGTATTAGAGGCGGAGAAACTTGTTTTTTCAGACGGTGATTGCAGGAGTGTTTGAAAGGTGGAGTGAATGACTGTAACATAGGAAGTTCACCTTAGTGGAACATTGATAGGAACAACTGAAGCGTTAGATGCAATAACAATAGAATAACAAAAACAAGAGTAAACTATCAGGCTGTTTAAATAACCCGTAGTATTAAAAGAAAAAAAAAAAAATACAACAAAATGGAAAAGGCCCTTAGTGATCAGGCCATTGGGGGGAGAAGGCCGAGAGCCTCTGCAGACATTTCCCAGATAGACTTTACCAGTGATGATAATCTGATTGATTGGAATAGGATGGACTTCTCTCATGTGACCAGTACGACAGAAGGACTTGAAATGTTGACTTTGGTTCCAATACAGGGGAGTGAACCAGTGACAACGGTGTTACTCCAACCGGAACCGATCCATGCTGGAGTGTCCATTGCAGGCGACTGCGGTTTAACCAAAGGACAGATAAAGAGACTGAGGAGAGCGGCGTTGTTACAGCAGTCCCACGAAGTCCACTCTGGCCGGATGGCTGGAACTGAGACCGACAGCAGGTATGGAACTATACACGAACAGTTTCTACAGCCCACCAGTTTCCCATGTCCAGTCGTCCCTCGAGACCAAAGCGGGGATGAGAGGCGTGGGTCGGTGACGAGGGGCCAGCCAGCGGGGGCCAGGGTGGAGGAAGAGGAGAGGATGACGTGCCTCCTTCCAGAAAGACAGAGAGCGTTTGTGGAAGCGTTCGAACGACATGAGGCGGTTCATCGAGACTTGAGGAAGACTGAGCGGGCGTTTGGTCAAGCCGCACACGAGACTCAGAGATTGGAACAAGAACTGGCAAGAAAGGCTGCGCTACTAGAAGCGACAGCTATTGAGGTCATGCTTCGGGCGTCTGACCTAGGCCGCCGTGATCAAAGAGTGCCCTGTACTCCGTTGCCCGGACAGGGAACTGGGCCGCGACAGGGTGAACAGAACCGCAGGAGGGGTGAGTTTCCAGGCCCCTCCCATCAAGAAAAGGCCCAAGGAGAGGCAGCAGAAAAGGACAGGTATGCCCCTCTCTCCTCCAGGCAACAGGACATGCGACCAGAGGACAGGAGAGGGGTTGACCTGGCGAGGACTGTGGGATGCCAGCCGAGAGACTGCGGGAGTCGTGGTAAACTGGGACCCCTGGGATGGCCGGCGTCGGCTGAGTGTTGGCATTGTGGGGAGATCGGCCATCTCGCTCGGTCATGTGACGAAGGGTGGCGGGCTCAGCAGAAGTCCAGTAGAAAGCGAGAGTCCATCAGAGAACAGAGTTGCTGGAAATGTGGAGAGTTGGGACATTTTCAGAGGGGGTGTAAATAGGGGGTGTCTGCATAGGTCATAGGTTGATTAAGAGCGAAGCGGAAATGCACAAACAAAGCCTTTTGAGTGCTCGAGTAAATAGAGTTATTGATAAATTAAAATGGAAAATGAGACTGATTAGAATAAGGATAGAGACGAAGATACATAGATAAGGTTTGATTAGGTGTGCAAGTTACTAAAATGGTTTGGAAGACTAACCAGGGTAAGTTGGGGCTGTAGATGGGATGAAGTGACTGGGAATCGCATGGGCTAATCGTACTAACAAAAATGATGGGTTTTAGACAGGAACAATGGAACATTTAATATTAGACAGAGTTAGAAACAAAGGACTATTTATAGTAGTGATTACATACTTGATCAAAGGGTGGTCAGGGAGACTTAAAAAAAAAAAAAAAAAAAAAAACACAACAATATTATTACTTCATTACTTATTTTATTTCTTTTTGGATTTTTAAATTTTGCTGTCTTAGTTTTTGCGGGGGTATTTATGCCTCTAGATGATAGTTTGATTATGTTGGATGGGTGTGTAGCATGTAGGCACTCACAATTTTTTTGTTTATTTTGCAATTTTGTTTGTTTTTGTTTGATACTCTATTTTTTTTATAGGAACTGGCTGGCTGGGAGGGATCTCTCGCCGGTCAGGGATAGCAGGTGGTGGTGACACAGCGAGACTGGTAGGAAGTCTGATAAAATGAGCTGGAAACTGGGAATGGACGGGAGCTGGTTCATGGTTTGTTTTCCGCTCATTGAGAGTCCAGATGTAGAGTCTGGGAAGTTGTGTCACATTTTGGGTTATGGTAAGTGTTGGGGAAACGTTTTTCTCTGTCTATAGAAAGCTCTGTAGGTTTTTGGTCAAAATTGGCCGAATTAGTGTTCATGTAGGGTGCAGACATGTGAAGTTGATGATTGACTTATGGGAGACTCTGCACCGGCTTGTTGAAAGCTGGCGGAGTGTGTGTGATGTGTGTTTAAAGGGACTGTGGTTTGTTGACCATGCACATAGGTTCTGTTGGTGATTGGCCTCCTCTAGAGCTGACTGTCCGGACCGAGGAGCTGTCTGGAAACAAGGTATTGATAGTGAAATAATGGTTATTCCACTTTCAAGGGTGGAGGTAGTATTGTGTTGATATTGAGATATTTGATCTAGTAAAACAATACAGCACAAAAAGAAATGAGACAAAGGTGATTTGATTGAATGCTAACGTAAGAAGCTGTGAAATACATAGATAATTAATTTGGAGAAAAATTTATTGTCAAAATGCAGAACAGTAGAGAAGTATCTGCGAAAATAAAAGTTTCCAATCTATTGTGTGTTTGTAAATAATAATCCAAAATGCAAAAAGGACAGAGTGAAAATCGTTTCCTTCTGTGAAGAATCTGAGCAGTACCAAAAACTGCATACAACAAAGAAGAGGCGGTGGTTAGCACAAAAATACAACAAGAAGAAACAAAACGGTCAAAAATGAGTTAGCAGTAAAGGCCTCAGGAGGTTGAAATAGGGATAACTGACAGAGATGTAATTGAGGCCTCAGTGGTCTTTTCAAGGAGAAGAAATTATTTATGTTGCTTGTTTGAATTTCCCTCAAATGTTTAGAGTGTTAATCTTTTAGTGGTGTGATGTATTAATCTTTTCTTGCAGAGTCTATTACACAAAACAGACACATTTGGTAATTACATGGATAAAATAGTCTAAACAAAAAAGCTATTATTGAAAGAGTGTTTCTTGTAAAAACAGGAACAGCTTTCTTAGTCTAAAGTCGTATTTATAACTGATAATGTGTATAACTGTGAAAGGAGGAAAAGGTAGGTGAAATGATGATTTTGTAACTGTACAGATGGAAAGGGGTTTGGTAGTTCGATTTGTGTCAATTTTGAAATTTTTTAAAATTTTTGAAAATATTAGCAAAAATGATAAATTATGATTTTAATGTTTAAATTGAGAACATATTGATGCTGTATAGTGGGTTATTAAACCCCCTAAGGGTGGATTGTCGTATATTTCTAAATGAAAACATGAATAAAACAACTATAAATGTACCAAAATGTTGAGTTACAAGAAGGAGCCGGAAAAACACCATGTTGGTTGAAAGAGGGTAGACAGTTGACTCCCCAGACCAGATGGCTGACCTTTAAGATAATCAATGACCCCTCAAGACTATATTGAGGTAATCAGGAAAGGAGTTGGTATTTTTGTGTACTGGCCACTGTGAGAAACCCTCCCCCTGTCAAATAGCTACCTACCGCAAGGCCACAGAGGTCACTAAACCAAATAGCCTTGTATACGTCAAACAGGAGACCATTTGGCATTCTATAGAGATTGAGTAAAACCCCCGTTCCCAACAGCACATTCTAAAGGGAAATGGTCATCTCAAACAGACGAGGAAGGATATAATTATCTTTGAAACAGGAACCAACTGAGAATAACAGTTGAGATCAAAAGGTCATATTTAAGTAATTTCAGGTTAGAACGGCAGCTGCTGCTGACTAGGGTACAGAGGTCAGAAAAGGTGACACCAACGGTGGGAATCTCCATTTCACAGCACAGAACTGCCACCAGTTAAAACAGTGCAAATCAATAATATACTAATAGGTTTAGCAATTTCATAAGTTACATGTATGATGTAGGCATAACTCTTAGAACTATTAGAATAACAGAAGTCACCATAAGGAATAAAAACTCTTAATGCTAAAAAGATAAACAACTATACAATATTGGTCATATAATTTAATCAGGAAATAAAGTGTTCTATTGAAGGACGGATATGGTTTGTTGTCGGGGCACTGAGAGTAGTCTGTTTCTTCAATCTAGACTATGTAAACATTGGGTCACAAGAAACATGAGGATGTGGCACGCATTAAAAACGAATCCCCTCATCAAGTAATGATTAAACAGCCCGACAGATTCTATGGTGAACGGTTGTGTCAGCAGAATAATTGTGTAACATGTTGTCGCAAGACCCAGGAGGACGTGTCACGACAGACAAGTTCCTGCTACAAGGAATTTGTCCAAATAGGGAAGCCAGATTGTGGGAGTGACGTGACTAGACAGGCAGGGAAGGTCTCTCTCTCTCTCTCTCATAAAAAGGGCTGATGGCGACGGAGAGAAAAACACACACACCAGAAGGGACCTGGAGAATGCACACACACCCGGTGACGGGAGCGAGGAGACGGAGAAGGATCCCTGGAGCCGGTGACACAGCGAAAGGGAGACACCAATGACAGAACGATCGCCTCGCAGCAGGGGAGCCAGACTCCACCGAGGGTAGACGAAACCAAGCGCTCCCAAACCGCCGAGGATCCGAAAGCAAGGTTGCCCTGACGACCAGCAAACCACTAAGAGAGGACTCGTGTTGCCATGGACAACCTGAGACAGAGAACCGCAACGGAGAAGAAAGCTCTGATCGGCCCTAGCTGATCGGATCATGGACCAAACTGCCACATCAAAGAGACGATTAGATTGAACCAAAGAGACGATGTACTTGTTTTGATTCCTAAGCTGTGGTTTATTAATAAACACCGCAGCCTGTTGATTTGACCACTTCGTCAGCTTCTCTCCTTACTTGAACCGAACATCTGAAATACCAAACAAATGCAGGAGAAGGGTAATAGAAAACTATACGATCACTGAACGTAGATATAGAGATAAATGAAGCTCAAGATACTTCAGTCACTACAAGACTGTACATTACATTATGTTCAACACTAACGGATTACTCTTCCAATCTTAATAACGCAGTTACCGTTACTGCGTTACTATAATTGAAACACATGTAATATAAGTTATTCAAATCAGGAGAACAAGGGATAGACTTAATGGATTTGAACTGATAAAGAAAATGTCACTCCGGCACAATGCAGCCACTCCATCCAGTGCCCCAGTAGAGAGACTGTTTAGCTGCTGGGGAAGCTGTGTTGACTCCACTGAGGAACAGGCTCTCTGACCAGAAGTTTGAGAAGCTTTTGGTTTTGAGATACATACAACCACTGGTTCAATTACAAGAATGGGTGGATGGATAGCTAGATAGGGTATCTTTAAATGTTTGGTACATTGCTTAAAGAGCATAATTTAATTTAGATTTATTGGCTGGCTGCAGCCTCTTGAAGTGAGATTGTCAATGGCCAGAGAGAGATTTATTTTTATGGATATGTATTTTTGTATGTATTACTTGTTTATATTTGGATTCCTTAGTTTTGCTATACATTACACTTTTCAGTTAAAGCACCTCATATTTGTTACACTGTTCTACTTTTTTTCGAGGAAGAAAATCTATTGTGTTATTTGTATCGATCCACTATATAAACATAGTAATTATAATATCTACATACATGGCATTTGATTGGAGGCTAGTCTCACTTTGTCCCACAGCAACATTAAAATAGTTTAGATTTGTGTACATTGTTTATGTTAATATTGTACAGGGCCATGTCTTTTATGTCCTGTTAAAGAGGGGTGGAGGTGGGGTCACATTTGAGCATTTAAAAATGTACTTGAAAGTAACGCAATAGTTACTTTCGGAATTAACTAGTTACTTTTATAATTGGTAACTGAGTAAGTAATTTAGTTACTTTTTGGAAGAAGTAACTGTAACTAAGTACTTTTTTAAAGTAACTTGCCCAACACTGGTGTTTACAGAGTCCATCAGCAAGAAATAATCATGTTTTAATTCAATGTGATTCACTGATTAATCTTGTACTGACAAAATGCAGATATATTCTGCTATCATAACAAGTCCAAAGAAAAATGTATTTGCCACGCAATCACATTGGAAGAATAAGAATAAAATCATTCAGTAATGACTAATGGGAATATGTTCTAACCTTTTCTCTCTTTTTTGTTTTGTTTATTCAGCAGGAAGATGAAACTGCTTCGCCTAGTAAAAGTACACCACCACTGCCAGTGGATGCACAGCAGTTGCCACTCCCACCACCACTGAATGACAGAAATGATGTAAGTAACAATAATGTCTTAACAGAATAAGTATTTTACTGTGTAGTGGATTGTTGGAACATAGGGCGGAATAGACGCAGACACACAGAGCTCCCTGCCCCCTCCCCTCAAGTTTGGTGTGAACGATGGTCTGTGATTGCCATGAATTGGGTTGCATTCCATCCCTAGAGGCAATTAGGCATTGTCTGTATTCTCTTGTGTTTGACCTCTATAGGCCCTGCCTTGCTCTGTTTCGGCTGTCTTTAACCTGAATGTGCAAACAAGATACAAAATCATTCAGTAATGACTAATGGTAATATGTTCTAATGTTTTCTCTGTCTTTTTTGTTTTGTTTATTCAGCAGGGAGATGAAACTGGTACGCCTAGTAAAAGTACACCACCACTGCCAGTGGTTGCACAGCAGTTGCCACTCCCACCACCACTGAATGACAGAAATTATGTAAGTAACAATAATGTCTTAACAACAGAATAGGTATTTTACTAAGTAACAATAATGTCTTAACAACAGAATAGGTATTTTACTGTGTAGTGGATTGTTGGAACATAGGGCGGAATAGACACAGACACACAGAGCTCCCTGCCCCCTCCCCTCAAGTTTGGTGTGAACGATGGTCTGTGATTGCCATGGAATGTGTTGCATATAGAGGCAATTAGTCTCATTGTCTTTCATATGCTGGGAATGTGTTTTGATGGTTTTTTCTCTGTTTGTTTTTTCAGCAGGGAGATGGAATAGTTAAACCTGATTCCAGTACATCTTCACCGTTACCTGACCTGTGGTCAGACGAGATCATGAGATGTGGAAAGAAAGACTGGCCAACTACCCGTGGCTCGATTGTAAAGATGGGAAGTTGGGCTGCAAAGTGTGCTCTTCCATTACGAAATTTAAATTCAAAAGCCGAGGTCAACGATTGGCACAAGAATGGACTAACTACGAGATCACATACAGTGGAACAGTAAGAGCTGCTATGCTGCTGTCTATCAGGAGAAAGGTGTGTGTCCACCAGACCTCAGCTGCGCATTGCCAAGCAGAACACATGGTCAATGAGGCAGAAAAACAGAGAATTGTCAATGAGGCAGAAAAACAGAGAATTGAGAAATCCACTGACACTATGCCATTATCAGATTCAGAACTGACGGCTACACATAATGTTTTCAAGGCTGTGTACTTTTTAGCAGAGGAGGACAGGCCGTTTTCAGATAGTTTTAAGATGCTGGATTTACTAGCTGAAACTGGGTCTGACACTGGCTTCAGCTTGCACTCAAGAGATGCAGCAAACATCACCAAGCATATAGGTGCAGAAATGCACAAAAAATTCTGCAAACAAATAAAATCCATAGAAGGTAAAATTTCAATTCTGATTGATGAGTCAACTATCTTTGCAGATAAAACTACACTGATTGTGTACCTCAAAGCTGAAAATCACAAGCACCTGGACCCAGAATTCTTATTTTTAGATCTGATTGAACTTCCCAACCAAAAAGCAGAAACAATTATGCAACATCTGTTGAAATGCCTCAGTGAACATGGCTTTGATGATGCATATTTGAAGAAGCACTTAGTTGCATTTGCAAGTGATGGAGCCAGTGTCATGTTGGGACACAAAGCTGGTATAGCTACAAAACTGTCTGAACTGTATCCTAACATATTGACCTGGCATAGCTTAAATCACCGGCTGGAACTTGCTGTAGGTGACACAGTTAATGATATCACAGCTATGAACCATTTCCAGATGTTTATGGATAAATTGTATACTGTGTACAGTAGATCAGCCCTAAACCAAGAGCAACTGAAAGTGTGTGCAGCCAGCCTGGAAAAACAAGTGAGAAAAATTGGCAGTGTGCTAGACACAAGATGGGTATCCAGTTCTTTCCGCACAGTGTCTGCAGTGTGGGATGGTTTTGACTCACTTTGTGCTCACTTCAGCATGGCAATGACAGATGAGAGACGACCGAGCTCTGATAGGAAAACATATGAAGGTCTACTCATGAAAATGACTTCATATCAGTTTTTGCTAGATTTGGCACTGCTGTATGACACCCTAAGTGAGTTGAGCATTCTTTCAGAAGCTCTGCAAAACCGCAACCTGACAATAATCTCTGCAGACAAACGTATGAGGCGTTGCATTCAATTAATTGATGCAATGGGAGAAAAACAAGGCAACAAAGTCCTTGAAGCTGAAACTGCAGTAAAAGAAGGTCAATTTGGCACAGTTCATCTGACAGACAGACCAAAAATGGTTTCCACCAACCGGAAACAGTTTCTCAGAAGTCTGAGCCGTAATCTAACCAATCGGTTGTTCACCAGTGCATCTTTTAAGGGGTCAACATTAGTTGCACAACTCCAAGTCCTTGAATGTAAAAGCTGGCCAAAAGAAATGCCACTAGGATTTGGAGAGGTGGAAATAAGGCATCTGTGCAAAAGATTCAAGCTGCCCCTTAATAGTACTATTGATGGATTCAGGGACTTCATTGAGAGCAATGGAGAAACAATACCTGATGAGCTTAGGCCTTTATTGAATTGCACAAAAGTCATTCCATGTAGCACTGCAGAATGTGAAAGGGGATTCAGCGCCATGAATCAAATGATCACCCCAACCCACACACGGTTAATGGTTTCACTGGTAGCATCTTTGATGTTCATTAAAATAAACGGGCCACCTCGAAGGTTCTGGGATCCAACAACATACGTGACAACTTGGCTGAGAGCCCATCGCTCAGCTGAGAACAAGATAACGAAGATAGCAAAACAAAAATACAAGCCCTGTACCAATTGGTGGGTGTTACGTTCTGGACACCGACTTGGTCGGTGACCACCCACATTCCTGGCATATGTCACTGGGCTTGTCACCTGTCCTTTCCCTGTCAATTAGTGCTGTCACTTAGGGGTGGTTCCTGATTGGCTGTCACGGGGGTGTGTGTGGAATGTTGGTATTTGGTGTCTATGTAACATACCTGTCTTCTGCTTGTTCATTGTCAGGTCTTCACTAATTGCGTTCGGGGATAACGTGGACGGTTCTACTCTGGACCTCCAATAAGCTCCTATTTACCTTATTTCCTTCTGTGCTATTTAGCACTTGTCTCTCTTTTTTTTATATTTTTTTTTTTTGCACAAATCTCTCCAACATTCCAAACATCTCTTTCCACATCATCATATTCAATTTCCAGGATTTGTCTTTTTCTTTTTTGTAAGAACATACAAAACATGTAAAGGACTCATACAAATACATTAATAACTGACATGGAAAATAAAAAAAGACTTACGAAAAAAGAAACATACTATACTATACATTATGCGTATACATCCCTGATATATATACCTTGCATGTAGACCGAACTACCTTCGAGCAGGTATGTGCTGCATCCTCTATCGGGATGCCACCCTTCTCCATATTGCATGTGAGAGAAAGCGCCCCAGACATATGCAGTTGTGCATGATAACATGCATGCACGCATGTCTCCGACACATGTATGTGGGTACGTGTATCACGTAAGCATGTGTACATGCCTCATATGTGTGTGTGTGCATCTTCCTGGTATGTGACTGTACTCCTATCTCTTGTGTGTGTTTCGTATCCATGTGTGCCTCTGCCCCCTATGTGAGTGTATATCTCAGATGTGTATATATATGTGCGTCTCAGCTACGTATGTGTGTGTCTCCTATATACATGTGTATCCCCCTTATGTGTCAGTGAAAGCTTATATTTCAACTATGTGTATATGTAGGTATGTGTATGCCTATCTCCTATAAATGAGTATGTGCATGTATGTGTGCCCCTGACGTGTATTCCTTATCCTTGTGTATATGAGTGTGTGTAAACCTATTATGTACACATATGAATGTGTATCCTAGATACTTGTATGCGGCTATACCTGCGCACATGTGAGTGTGGTAGAGACAGTGACCGTTCCATAGACACACCATCCGGACATAAAATATATGTACATATATACACAATACATTATAAAGCACAGGTACCATCAGATCAAATCCCCTTTTTCATATTCATCCTTGATAATATTGTAATCCCATCTTAATCATTTGTCCCCAGACCGTTCAGTCAGGTGTAGAAAACTGTCCCATACCTCAGCGAAAATATCCTCTCTCCCTGCGACTCTATACGTCACCCTTTCATATGATGCTGTCCGGAACATTAGTTCCATCCATTCTTTAAAAGTAATATCAACAGGTGATTTCCAATGTCGTAATGCAATTCTACATCCTGATATCATGGCCATTCTATACCACATTCCCCGGTATTTAGGCAGTTTAATCCCTTTCGGTACTACACCCAAAACACATGCCATTGGGGCGTTATTTATCTTCACATTCAAGACCTTACTTAGGAATATCACAATTTGATCCCACATTTTCCGGACCTTCTCACATTCGTACAACATGTGCAGTAAAGTGCCTGTCTCCTTCTCACATCTCCAGCAGATGTCACTGTCCCTTAATTTCAGTCTGGCCAGTTTACTAGGCGTCCAATAGCTTCTGTTCAACACTTTGTAAAAAATAAGTTGTGATTGTGCCTCCCTAGAGAATTTACTCCATTTGGACACCAGTTTCTCCCACATTTCCTCAGTAATATCCTCACGTACATCGTTCTCCCAGCTCAATCTCAGACCCGCCAACTTGGGTGCATTGTATTCTCTTATAACATCATAAAATCTTGACGCACCGCCTTTCCTACGCCATCCTTTATAGAATATTTCTTGAATTGCAGTAATCGGGCCACACTTTGGTCCTCCTATTGATGACGATATACAATGTCTAATCTGTAGGAATTTATAAAAGTTTTTATTATCTATATCAAAATCCTCTTTAATATCCTCAAAAGGCAAGACCCCATCGTCCCCGGCTATATCCCCTAGTACATGTATCCCCCTTTTAATCCAATCGTCCCATATGACTGATTTCTTACCAATCTTTAGTTTCTTATTATACCATATAGAGGCTCTCGTAGTTAAATATGGGCTATCACCAGTCATTTTGTGCGATTGATTCCAAGTTTCCCTGATAAATGCCATTAAAGGGTTTTTAAAAGGTATAGGTCTGTCTGATTGTGTCAGGAAGGATTCCAGAGATGAGGGATATATCATTTCCTCCTCCATCTTGACCCAAGCAGGTGCCTCCTCAGACGAGTGATTCAGTTTGGAGAGCTGGGAGAGCGAGAATGCATAGTGATACCAGTCTAGTTTAGGCAGGGATAAGCCGCCATTTTCCTTTGCTGCATACATTTTGGCCCGTCCAAATAGCGGCCTTTTGCCCCCCCACAGATAAACATTAATGACTTTGTCATACTGTTTGAGTAATTGGGTCGGGAGAGTCAGCGGCAACATATATAGGATATAATTTAATTTGGGAGCCAATATCATTTTTACTAGGTTTATCTTTCCCAGGAGGGACATATTCATTTTGGCCCAATTCTGGGTCAGAGCACTAATGTGTTCGATTATAGGGGCAATATTGGTTTGCATCAACTCTTTCAGACCTGGGATCAGCTTTATTCCTAGGTATATCAACCCTGACAGCATCCATCTGTATTTCCACCCCCTTCTGATATCAGGGGGACAACATTTAGAGAGAGGCATTGCTTCTGACTTGCTCCAGTTGATTGTGTACCCAGATATTTCGGTGAAGGGCTCGATAATAGTTCCAATGACCCCAGCTGCTGTTCGGGGATTGCTGGATACCAATAAGATATCGTCCGCATACAAAAATAATTTATGTTCTACCTGTCCCGCTATTATCCCTTTGATGTCCTGATTAGTCCTTAGTGCGATAGCAAGTGGTTCGAGGAAGAGCGCAAACATTTGGGGAGAAAGCGGAGAACCTTGTCTCGTCCCCCGCCCTAGGTTAAAGGGCGAGGATACGATCCCGTTGGTCAATACTGATGCCATCGGATTTGTGTATAACAGTTTTACCCACCCGGTAAACGATGGTCCGAACCCGAAGCGCTCTAGTGTGTGAAATAAGAATGCAAATTCCACCTTATCAAAGGCCTTTTCGGCATCCAATGAGAAGGCCACTGTAGGTTCTATATCATTCCTGACCTTCCACATTATGTGTAGGAGTCTGCGGATATTATCAGCTGAGTTTCTCCCCTTCACAAAGCCCACTTGATCTGAATGCACCAGAGTTGGTAATACATCTTCTATTCTATTCGCAAGTATCTTTGCCAATACTTTTTCTTCCAAATTGCTCAGGGATATAGGTCTATAGCTTCCACAGCATTGAGGGTCTTTGCCCTTTTTCTGTAGTAATGTAATAGTGGCAGATCTCAAGCTAGTGGGCAAGCCCCCCTTTAACAATGAATCCTCATATACTTTTAATAGTCTCGGAGCGATTATATCACTGAATTGTTTGTAGAAATCGGGAGTAAACCCATCGTCTCCTGGTGCTTTACCCAATTTAAGGCTGTTGATTGCCGCGTGTATTTCTTCTATCGAGACCCCCCCCTCCATTGATTTTACCTGTTGTTTCGATAATGACGGTAATTTGATTTTGTCGAAGAACGCGTCCATTTTTAGCTGATCCACCGCCTTCTGTGGGGTATACAAGTCCTGGTAGAAGCACCTGAAAACATTATTAATTTCCTTTTTGTCTGTAATGATCTTGTCATCTTTATTACGAATCGAGGATATAATATTTTGATTATGCATTTGTTTAACCCGATTCGCTAGTATTTTACCCGCTCTCTCCCCTTGTTCATAATATCTTTGGTTGGTCCTAAATAACGCATATTCAGCCTTCTTTTGATATATGTTGTTCAATTCGTATTTGGATTTGCTTAGGTTTCTCCACGTTTCTGGGTCTGGTCTCTGACTGTGCTGTTTCGAGAGTATTTTAATTTCCTCATCTAACGCTGTCATTTTTTGTTTCTCTGCCCTTTTTAGTATCGCACCGTATTGTATGAGTCGTCCTCTCATGTAAGCTTTACATGTGTCCCACATTATGCCACTATCATCTATTGACCCTTCATTAAGTTCCCAAAATTCCTTAAATATAGTTCTAATGTACGCACACGATCCTTCATCATTTAACATCAGGTTATTGAATCGCCATCTCTGAGATCGTTGCCCTTCTTCCATGGATGTGATCACTAAATCAACCGGAGCATGGTCAGATATTACAATGTTCCCTAGCCCAGTACTCGCCACCTGTTCTACCAGTGCGCTAGAGATCAGGAAATAATCTATTCTAGAGTATGAGGAATGCGGGTGAGAGTAAAACATGTAGTCTCTTTCTTGTGGGTTCATAACCCTCCAAATATCCACTAGACCCAATTCCTCTATCAGAACACCAACCGCCAGTCTCCCTGTGTTGTCAGCGGTCCTGGGTTGATACGATCTGTCCATCAAGGTGTTTCCAACCAAGTTGAAGTCACCCCCTATGATTACGTTGCTATTCCCTATTTTCCTGACCACCTCACATACCTCATGGAAAAAGTCTGAGGATGACCCGTTGGGCGCATATATATTAGCTAAAGTAGTCCTCTGTCCCTCTAAATCAGCATCCAGTATAACCCATCTTCCCTCATCATGTGAGAAACTATTGTGCACCTTTAGGTCTAAGTTTTTTCTCACCAATATTGCCACCCCCCTCTTCCTAGAAGAGAACGTACTATAGTATATTTGTCCCACCCAATCCCTTTTAAGCTTGGCCGACTCCTCCTCATCCAGGTGCGATTCCTGAATTAGTGCAATATCTGTCTTTTTTTGTTTCAAGAACGTCAATATCTTTTTCCTCTTAATGGGATGATGACATCCGTCTATATTCCACGATATTATTTTAATCAGCCCCATATTCCTCGTAATGCATCTCCCCTGTGCAATCCAGGACGTATTCTAGTGCCTGAGACTGTGAAGATATATATACAATAGTATAGCATACAATGAAATAAAAAAGAACATATAAAAAAAACATAAATACATTTCCCCCCCCCACATTTACCCAAGCTACGTTCGATATGACCCCAGATAGAACAGTCGTACCGAGTGTGAGATCGATACTCACCCATGCACCTCGGTCCCCCTCAACTAACAGAGGAGTGCATATGGCACAAGGCAGGTTGCCCAAAACTGTGCCCCTACTATCTTATATACCCTGATGTAACGTATGGCTCACACTGTAATCTATATACAGTGCGATCAATTCAACTGAACTTGACAAAACGGTAACGTTTCCAACAATTAACATTTGTATATCTCTCAGATATATATTGGTATATTGTAACTTCTATGACATAGCCATAATGGCCTGTGGTTCATTTCGTTATACTTTTCCTGTATCCATCCGGGATATTTCCCCTCCCACAGTTTTATCATATTCTCCTATCTATTGCCCTCTATTCTCATTACACATTTTTTTTTTCTTTTCTTTTCTATACATATTGGCATTTTGTGATGTTATTTATTCTATGACGATGCCCCCGTGACTTATCTGTATCCATGCGCTTCATGAACTTTATCTCAATTGTCCGCCTCCGACTGTCCCCGTCTGAATCCCTGTAGTTTCTCCCGGTATCCGTGATGACCATTGCCCTGCTGTGTGGGGCGTTCAGCCCCCGTCGCCTGCATGTCGTCCCCCGGTCCCCGTTTTCTTCCCACTGTCTGCCAGGTAGACAGCCGCATTATCTCCTTTCGGTCCGGGTCGGTAGTCGGGTTCACCACGGTGATCTTGAATCCACGTTTTGCCATATCCGCCGTCGCCTCCGCCGCGCTCTGGTACAGGCGGGTGCCATCCTCGTAGAATACCCTCATCTTCGCTGGATACGGTGTCTGGAACTTGAGATTCTTCTCCTTCATTATTCTCTTGGCCTCGGCATATTCTCCTCGCTTCTTCAGTATTTCAGTGGGGAAGTCATGGTCGACATAGAAGCGATCGTTGCCACATGAGACGTTCTTCTTCTGCCATGTTCGGCGTATTATCTCTTCCTTCATTTTGTAACTCCCAAACTTAACCACGATTGACCGTGGCTTCAGCTGTGGGTTGTTAGGCCTTGGGGCCAGTGCCCGGTGTGCTCGTTCGATACGAAGGTCCATGTCATGAGGCAGTCCGAGTGTGTCCTTAAACAAGCCGTCTAGAAATCCATGCATGTCTTTTCCCTCTTTCTCCTCCGGGATACCATACACCCGCAGGTTCTCTCTCCTCGTTCTGCCCTCTTGGTCGAGCAGTTTAGCCTCCATGTCGGCCTGCCTCTGTATCAGTTTTTTTATTAAAACCGTCGCCGCATCAGGCACATTTTCATTTTCTCCGATTCTCCCCTCCGTTTCACCGAGCCTGTCGTTCATTTTGTTCATGTCATTCCTTATCTCCCGAAACTGACGCTCATTGTCTTTTCTGAAGTCTTTGAGCTCGTTGTATATGTTCAACAGCGTGGCTTCTTGTTCACAGTCATCGTCGCCATCTTTTCCTCCCGTTAGCACTTGTCTCTCTTAGAATTTACTCTGTGTTCTTACTATTAAAGTCGAACCTGTTCAAGAGTAAACACTCTCCGTCTCTGTGATTGCCTTCACCCATTGGAATTCACCTACCTCGAATCCTGACAGAAGACCTGACCATCAGAATTCCATGGAGGCCATCATGGAGATGCTCCAGGCGCAGGGAGCAGCCCAGACACGGATCAACAGCTGGTCAGCGCCGAGTTAGTCCGACTCAACGGGATCGTCGGCTCATCCCAAGCGGTGGCGCAGTCGGCGTTGGCCACAGCCCGACAAGCCCAAGAAGGAGTGGCTGGTGTTCAGTCGGCGATGGGAGAAGCAGCGGTCCACGCAGAGGAGAGTCGGGGGGTGTTCGGGGTCCAGGAACGGTCCCACGAGCCACGACTGCAGGCGCCCACTCGCTATGATGGTTCACCGGATGGTTGTCGGGAATTCATCACCCAGTGTCTACTCGTTTTCCGGCTGCAACCACGATCATTTCCATCGGAGACAGCACAGGTGGCGTATATTATCACACTGCTCACCGGTCAAGCTCTCTCCTGGGCTACGGCGGAATTGGAGGCGGGAGCGATAATCTGCGACAGTCTGGACGCCTTTACCCGGGAGTTGAGAAGAGTATTTGATACTTCCCGGGTACTCTCGATCTTCGAGGCTGGTGGCCGTCTTCTCGACTGCCGGCAGGGCCTCTGCACTGTCGCAGCTTACGCAATAAATTTTCGTATCTTGGCTCGGGAGACAGCTTGGGCGGAGAACGTCTGCGTGGTTCTGTTCGTCAGGGGACTCTCAGCGCGATTGAGTGATGAATCCATGCAGCTTGGAGCGCTGTCGCTCTCGGACGACGAGAGGCAGCGCTTCATCAAAGAGCGACGCTGCTTCCGGTGCGGTCGCACCGGTCACCGCTTCGGCAGCTGTCGGGTCCAGGCTGTATCGGCTCGGCGCCAGTCGGGAATAGAAGGTGCGCCGTCAGGCTTCGAGAAAGCGCCAGCAGGTGGGCTCATTCCTGCCAAACCCACTGATTCTCGTAAATTTTTTGAGGTGGCGATCAACTGTGGGGGTGACATTAGGGGAACTAAGGCTCTCATTGACTCAGGGGCGGCGGGCAATTTTATTCACGTGGGATTGGTGAAGGAGTGGGGAACCCCAGTGGAGGATTTAGGGGTTCCCTTGCCTGTTTATGCCCTGGACGGTCGGCCTCTGGGCAGTGGGAGCGTCACCCAGCGCACGGTTCCTTTACACATCCGGGTGGCGGGTGGGGAGTGGGAATGGGTTACATTTTTTGTCATCTTTTCCCCCTATTCTGTCATGGTGTTGGGTCATCCCTGGTTGTCGTCATGTGTTCGTATCATTAATTGGAGCACGGGCGAACTCTCAACGGCGGCCGACGTCAAGTCGATCGTCAGCGGGAGTTCGCCCAAACCCTTGTCCCCCCCCCCCCTCTTCCCTTTTGTCTCCTCCCTCTTTCTCCAGGATGGTGGGGAGCGTGGCAGATTCTGATCTACCCTCTAATCCCGATTTGATAGGGGTGCCTGAGATCTATTGGGACCTGGCGGACGTTTTTAGCAAGACGCGTGCTAAAGCACTTCCGCCTCATAGATCATACGACTGTCCCATTAATCTTCTACCCGGTACCTCCCCGCCTCGCGGGCGAATGTTCTCTCTCTCACGCCCCGAAACCTTGGCCATGAACACCTACATAGAGGAGGCATTGCTTGCGGGGCACATACGCCCGTCCACTTCCCCTGCCGGCGCTGGCTTCTTCTTTGTTGATAAAAAAGATGGGGATCAGCGCCCATGCATTGATTATAGGGGTTTGAATGACGTTTCCATCAAGAACCGATATCCTTTACCTCTCATGGACACGGCCTTTGAGTGCTTACAGGGGGCACAGGTCTTTTCTAAACTTGACTTACGTAATGCATACAATCTGGTCAGGATTAGAGCGGGAGACGAGTGGAAGACTGCATTTAACACACCCAATAGGCACTATGAGTATTTGGTCATGCCCTTTGGTTTGGCTAATGCTCCGGCAGTCTTCCAAGCCCTGGTTAACGACGTGCTACGAGACTTGATTGGGGTGTCGGTGTTTGTCTACTTAGATGATATCCTGATTTTTTCTCGCGATACGGTGCAACACCAAGTGCACGTTCGGGAGGTGCTAGACCGTCTCCTCAAGCATCAACTATTCGTTAAGGCTGAGAAGTGTGTGTTTCACACGGACACCGTGTCCTTCCTGGGCTTTGTGTTGACGAAGGGCGATCTGCGCATGGATCCAGCCAAGGTGAGTGCAGTTTTGGACTGGCCACGACCTTCGTCGCTCAAGGGGTTACAACGGTTTTTGGGCTTTGCAAATTTTTACAGGCGCTTTATTCGCAACTTTAGCGCCTTAGCCAATCCATTAACAGCTCTCACTAAGGCCTCTCTCCCTGGCTTTGAATGGTCGCCTAGGGCTGAGTCGGCCTTCTGCGATCTTAAACGTCGTTTTACATCCGCTCCTGTATTAATCCGCCATGACGCAGAGGTTCCGTTCATTGTGGAGGTGGATGCCTCTGACATCGCGGTGGGGGGGGTGCTCTCTCAGAAATGCTTAAAGGATGGGAAAGTGCACCCGTGTGCTTTTTTTTCTCGCCGTCTGTCACCAGCCGAGCGTAATTACGACGTGGGTAATCGGGAGTTATTGGCGATCAAATTGGCACTGGAGGAGTGGAGACATTGGTTAGAGGGGGCGGCACATCCTTTCATTATTTGGACTGATCATAAGAACTTGGCTTACATCCAAGGGGCTAAACGCCTTAACGCTCGCCAGGCCAGGTGGACGTTGTTCTTCACACGATTTCGATTTACCATCTCCTATAGACCCGGCTCCAAGAATATCAAACCTGACGCTTTGACGCGCCAGTTTGATCTTCCTGGTCGGGAGGAGCAGCCCCATCCCATTATTCCACCGGCCTTGATTTTGGCACCCGTGTCTTGGGGCATAGAGAGGGTGGTAAGGTCGGCGCTAACACGGGAGCCCGATCCAGGTGGGGGTCCTCCGGGACGGTCGTATGTTCCCAAGGTGGCGCGCTCACGCTTGCTACAGTGGGCACATGCGTCATCCCTCACCAGCCACCCAGGGGCAACCAGGACCCTGGAATTTATCCGTAGGAGGTTCTGGTGGCCGACAGTGGAGGTGTGGAGGTGTGCGCACGTAGTAAGACCTCTCGACGGGCACCGGCGGGTCTCCTCCGACCACTTCCTATTCCTAAACGACCCTGGTCACACATATCTCTGGACTTTATTTCTGGTCTTCCCCTTTCGGACGGGTTCACCACCATTTTGGTGGTGGTGGATCGGTTCTCTAAGGCGGCTCACTTTGTCCCTCTCCCCAAGCTTCCATCGGCCCGGGAGACTGCTGATTTAGTTATACAGCATGTCTTTCGGGTCCACGGGCTGCCAGTGGATATCGTGTCGGACCGGGGTCCTCAGTTCGCCTCCAGGTTCTGGAAGGCGTTTGCCGCCGGCCTCGGCGCCTCTGTCAATCTGTCGTCTGGGTTCCATCCGCAGTCGAACGGGCAGACGGAGCGGGTCAACCAGGATTTGGAGGGGGTCTTGAGATGTTACGTTGCCGGTAGTCCGGCAACATGGAGTAGGAGGTTGGCTTGGGCTGAGTACGCGCATAATACCCTTCTCTCCTCTTCTACCGGTATGTCTCCCTTTCAGTGCCAGTATGGTTTTCAACCTCCTCTGTTTCCCGAGCAGGAGCAGGAGGCGGAGGTGCCCTCGGCCCAGGCACATGTGGCTCGCTGTCGCAGGACGTGGAAACAGGTTCGGAAGGCACTACAGAAGGTTTCGGTTAGTACCCAACGGCAGGCTAACCGTAAGCGTCGTCCGACTCCAGTTTACCGTCCAGGGCAGCGGGTTTGGCTTTCCACCCGGGATCTCCCTCTCCGGGTGGAATCCAAGAAGCTGGCTCCCCGCTTTATAGGACCATTTAAAGTGATTCATCGGGTTAATCCAGTGGCTTACAAGCTACGACTATGAGGGTTCATCCGAGGTTTCATGTGTCCCTGTTGAAGCCATTCCTCTCATCGCCCTTGGCCCCGCCACTGCCTTTGGTTCCTCCGCCCCGGTTTATTGGCGGTCAACCCATTTACACGGTGCGGAGGATACTGGGTTGTAGGCGGAGGGGTAGGGGGTTTCAGTTCTTGGTGGATTGGGAGGGGTACGGGATAGAAGAGCGTTCTTGGGTGCCTCAAAGGGATATTTTAGATCCCAGCCTGATCGTTGATTTCCGGCGGCTGAATCCCGAGGCTCCTAGGTGAACGTCTGGTGCCGTTCGTCGGGGGAGGGTACTGTTACATTCTGGACACCGACTTGGTCGGTGACCACCCACATTCCTGGCATATGTCACTGGGCTTGTCACCTGTCCTTTCCCTGTCAATTAGTGCTGTCACTTAGGGGTGGTTCCTGATTGGCTGTCACAGGGGTGTGTGTGGAATGTTGGTATTTGGTGTCTATGTAACATACCTGTCTTCTGCTTGTTCATTGTCAGGTCTTCACTAATTGCGTTCGGGGATAACGCGGACGGTTCTACTCTGGACCTCCAATAAGCTCCTATTTACCTTATTTCCTTCTGTGCTATTTAGCACTTGTCTCTCTTAGAATTTACTCTGTGTTCTTACTATTAAAGTCGAACCTGTTCAAGAGTAAACACTCTCCGTCTCTGTGATTGCCTTCACCCATTGGAATTCACCTACCTCGAATCCTGACAGGTGGGGGTTTGCTTGATGGTTTTGAAACCACAACACACATATCCACACGCACACACTCACTTTAAATAAACACTCACTGTAACACCCACTCTACTCACTTTAACACACTTTATATTAGCAAAGAGATTTGCACTACAATTCATATACCTCATTGGCAGGCATTGCACCTTACCCTAAGTTGTACCTGATCCCATTGCTGCATTGTACCTCACTGTTACTCTTTTTTTTACTCTGTATTGTATATGTATATTGATTGACTGAACAGGTTTTGTTTACGTACTCTTGACTTTTTCTATTTTATACTTTTTATCTATTTTATCTAGCACACTCAGGAGCTCATACAGGGGAAAAAAGCATTTCATGGAAAAGTATTCTGTATTTTACTGATGTTGTGTAATTTTTTTCCCTTCTCAAAATAAAGAAGTTCAAGTAAACACAAGTTAAAAAAAATGCGGGGGACACATTCCAATGTCCCCCGTGGGAGTTACGCCCCTGCATAAATGTATAGATGTAGCAGTAGGCTACTGTCTATCTCTATAGTGTATGTCATGTCATGTTATGATGAATTGAAAATGGGGGACCCTGATGTAAACAAGACGAAAGTCTTTATCTGGTCTGCATCTCCTTAACAATTGTATTGAGCTGTACTGTACTAGTCTGTACCCATTCTGTAATCTGTTAATAAAGTTTTCAATCAATCAATGACCCTCCCGGAGCTCAGATAGGAATAGACGGCTAGAGTGTAGGGGTCTTGAGGGTGTGTAGTTAGAGACCATTGATCGGAGGTAGGCGGGAGCCGTTCCCTTCGCTGCACGGTATGCCAGGTCGAGGACCTTGAAGCGGATTCGTGCGGCAACGGGGAGCCAGTGCAGGTCCCTGAGAAGTGGGGTGACATGGGCTGACTTCAAACCACTAGTTAGTTAGTGGAGACATTGGCACAGCTGTCTATTTGTGGGATGTTGATGTGTATTTTAAGTGATGTTATTTTTGCCTGTTGTATGTAATTTTATATCTAGGTTGTCTTTTATTTTTTATTTTTTTTGGGACCATGAGTCTGTATTAAAGTTTGAATTGAATTGAATTGAATTGAATATGTGTTCTGATAGTTACTCTGAACAGCCTACGTGTTTGTCTGATTCCAGTGAGTTTTTATTTTGGAGTTTCTCATAACAATCAAGTAGGTCAAACCCTGACTCATTGGTCTTGATATTAGTCTGTGTCTGTAAGAAGCCGTATCATATATCCTATACTGACAGCTGACATGGTCAGACCATGTAGAAATTGTTCCATTCTCTCAATTCCTGAAGCTGTAGCCTTTTGAAGAATGATGATACAAGGTTTCTATAGAATATTGGTGATTTGAAGCATCAGTAGTCTACCTGAGATGATGCTGCTAGATATCCTTATCTATCATATAATTAATTTAATGATTAAACATTAAAATGTTGCCAAGTGTTACGGATATGCTGCGTAAAGCAGCACCCGTCTTCAAGGCCTTCAGTAGATTTTCTGATCTGCACGGTTTCAGCCAGCTAATCACCCAACCCACAAGGGTATGTGATTTGACACAAACCACCATTGACCTCATTTTGACCTCTGACAAGTCCATGATCTCCAATAAAGGGGTGATAGCATGCGGGTTAAGTGATCATTATATGATTTTCTGTACCCGCAAAAAGCTAAAACAGAAGGCCGGCTGTCACAAAACAGTCACATCTAGAGACCTCAACTTACTCTAGAGAGGCCTTTAACCTAGAACTGGGGAGCTTGGACTGGTCAGATGAACTCAGTGGTACACAGGTTGAAGAAACATGGCTTGGATTCAAAACAAAATTCACAGCACTACTCAACAACATGGCACCCATAAGAACCACCAGTTAAAAATCGTGCTGTGCAAAAATAAATTTCATCAACGACAAAACTGAGGAAAACAAAAACAAACCCAGCGAACTTTGGAAATTACTCAATAACCAACTAGGCTGCAGTAAAAAACTTAAAACCAGATTCTCAAACATAAACATAAAGACGGACAACACGCTCATCACAGACAAGCTGGATGTAGCCAATTACTTAAACATCTTCTTCACAAACATAGCCACAACACTGGTAAACAAACTACCCTCCCACTCAGGGCATTATGGGGTAGAACACATAGTAGCATACTACAAAAACCTAGGGGTCCACAAAGACGACTTCAAACTTGAAATGGTAACAACCGATGAGGTACTCAAAAAATTTAGCGCCCTCCAACCTAACAAGGCCACTGGCCATGACAACATCCCCTCCAAATTCCTCAGAGACGCAGCAGCCGCCATCACCCCAGTCATCACTCACATAATAAACCTCTCTATAAAACAGGGACACGTCCCCAAGGACTTCAAAATTGCGAGAGTGACCCCTCTGCACAAAAAGGGCAGCAAATTAGACCCAGGCAACTACCGCCCTGACTGACGTTGCTTTGTATATTGAACAAGCATTACGTTGCCTACGATTATTCCTTTTTCCTCCGGCACTACAGTCTCATATATATAGCGAGTCAGCCACTGTATTCTGCGCTATAAAGCTATTTGTCATTGCTGACAAAAGTACATTAATAATAACATACCTAATGTAGCTAGACATCCGTGTCATAAATATGAACAGTGCAACAGTTAGATTACTAGTCATTTATTATTTAACGCCGTTATTTCCAAATACAAATACATTAGGCTTTAGGCCTATATTAAAAAAGCAAAGAAACGCTGTTCAAATGCTGTCACTTGCCTTTATTGCCGTTGTGTCCTTGGGCAAGACACTTAACCTACTTGCCTCGTATGAATGTGTATGCATGTGAATGAATGTTGGTGGTGGTCGGAGGGGCCGTAGGCGTTGATTATTCGCCACGCTTCCGTGAGTCTGCCTCAGGGCAGCTCTGGCTGCAATTGTAGCTTACCACCACCGGTATGACTGTGTATGAACGAATAATGGACTCTGTGAAGCGCTCTGAGTCAGAGCAACAGTCAGTCAGAGAAGAGCGCTATATAAATCCAAACCATTATTATTGTTGTGAAGGATCAGATTAAACCGAATATATATATTTATTTATGGATATATATTTAATAGTATTTGTATATCGTTTGATATCCCCTGTATATTCCTTGTACAATATGCACTGAATATCCCTTTGGTCTACTAACAGCCCATAATAGTTTCATTCTACCATTGGACGAGAACCTGGCGCCAGCAGCCATGCCCCTTGGTTCAAGTTCAATCGTGCCGACCAACATGTCGTGGCAAGCCCGGTTCCGCGTAGGAATACGTCTGGCGAAATACGAATGGTACTATTTGTTCACAGCGCATATATATATGGCGCAAGTAAAGTAGAACTTTCTTTTAGTCCATTAGTCCTTTACCCTCCAACCTAGTAACAGACGCGAAGCCTCACCCACGACGCACGTGTGGTGCAGTAAGGCCTACTTGGCCTCAGAATAGGCATTGAGACATCGTGTGGATTAATAGTTGAATTGTCATAGTTTGGCACTATACCGTCGAGTTGGACGTATTTCTATTAAGCTAATAATAGTCTATTATGTATGGTGCATCGTTCGGTTAGAGTTATAAAGTGAGCAGTACCCCCATCGTTCCTGACGTTATCTGGAGTCTTAACCAGGCTGGGCAGACCACGTGTGGTGCTTGCATCCGAGGAGCTCCGGGCCAGGACGAGTGGACCTGTACATTGGATTACTTTACCCGGACGACGGCGAGCCTTCCACGGCTTGGATTATCTACATGCTTTGGGTGCTTTGATTATTCCATGGATAACGGCCAACACTGCTGAGTGTTGGAACTACCCCCCGGAGAGGAGTCCAGGTGAGACGGCGCTCTACCCCGAGTGAGGTCGCCTCACGTCTCTTCGTTGTGGACCGGCAGCTACCGTCCACCAGAGGGTCCAGCTGTATTCATCTGCGGACCGAGGTTCTGTGGGCATCGTGTTCAGGACTCTGAATTCTCCCAAGAAATCGTCGGCCAGATGGGATACCGCCAGCGGCTCTTCTAACCCCCCCCCCCTACTGTCTTACAACCAGCGGGACCCCCCCCCCCCTTAGTGTATCCAGCTATAATCATTTAAGTACCATCGCTATAGTTCCCTAAAGAACCAGGTTGTATATTTGCTCCCTGCGTAACCAGAGATTGGACATTCAATGTTGATTTACCTACGAATACTCATTTGCCTTACAAGTGCATTTCAAATCATAAATGTCATTAAGTGAACGTTGTATATACCCTTTGCTATATAAAATATTCGATTTATACATTTGTGTGGACTTCGTTTCATCAGGTGGGAAAGTGTTCATCATATCTATATCATGTACTGGATGGCCAGAAGTTAAAGTACAAGCGGTAGTGGTTTAATAATACCATACTTATCAATACAGTCAGGGAATTGTACCCCTCAGTTACAATTGGTCCTTCGAGCCGGATGGTAACTAGTGTAATATTAATATAGTGTTATTAATATTGAAATGGCCTATGATGAATACTCCACGAAACGGTCCTCCTAACGTAGAACGACCGCAGCGCAGACGACAGCCACCTCAGTACTTAGAGGATTACGCTGTCAGTCAACTACCTAGCCTTCGACAAACGGTAAACGCGGTAAAAGTAGAAAGTAAAATTATGTCTGACCTTAACGACCAGGGTTCCCCGACCACAGAGGCCCTAGTGGGTTCTAATGTAACTGACCAAGCTCACGGTGGGGACCAGGAGGGAGCTGACATGCCTTTACCCCCCGCCAATACCGAAGAAGTAGTCCCCGACCAGCCCCGGGAGGAAGACAACCCTACAGAGAGAGAACTCTGCACGGAAGAAGAGGAGGAGAGCGCCGAGGAAATAGAGCTCCAGGACTCCCCCACGAGCGGCTCACCTAGGAGCGGCTCACCTCTACAACCGTCTTCCCCCAGCGAAGCGGAGAGGATGCTACAACAGGCGTTCCTCGTCAGCCTGACAGCCTCTACCGAACGCGATCGACTTCAGGGTGAACGCGATCGACTTCAGGGCGAACGCGATCGACTCCAAGCACAGCAACGGAGCGAAGAAGAGCGCATACGCCTGGAGATGAGACGCCTTCAGACGGAAGAGAATATGGCAAGAGACCGGGCCGACGCCCAGCGCGCCGCTGCCGGTGCCCAGAGAGAAGCAGATCTCACCAAGCGCGAAGTCGAGCGCGACAAGTTACAAGCGCAGCTAATGGAGCAGCTGATCCTCAAGGCAACACCCTCTCCCTCCGCCAGGGGTTCAAGGAACTCGTCGAGACAACAGTCAAGGGCAGCGTCTCCTAACCGAGCAAGCGACCCTGAACTTGACCAACAGACCAAGCCTATACCCCCCGCAGACCCCCTTCCCAGACCGGTCCAAGCGAGACCCAGCTACAAGGAAGGAGCGGCATACACTGCGGAGAAGCTAAATAAACGACTACAGGATCTAGAGGACCTGATAGAAGAAGAAGAGGGAGAGGAGGAGAACCAAGCCCGATGACAGCACAGTACTCCACCGGACCAGGAGGTCCAGTACAGCCCAGGCTATACCCCCGCGGCGCTGCGCTACAGACCCCCGACTCTATTCACGGGTGAGCACGACGCATGACCAGCCCCGAGGAATAGCACCTGGACCAGCGGGCCATGGTACCCTGTCGGTACCAGCCCACAGAGAGGCGCAAGAGGAGACTCGCCTAGGAGGTCTCTCCCCCAACGCTCGCCGATGTATCAGCCATCCACGGCGTCATACATTGCCACGCCGACGTTTCCAGACTTCACCTATGAGAATCGAGCACAGTACACGGAGCTCCGGATGTGCTTAGAGACAATGATGGTGGATGTCGCTGATGAACGCCACAAGTATGCAATATTACTGAAGCACCTGAAAGTACCGCGAGCGCACAATATAGCGCTAGCCTATGCCACCTCTACGACCCCATACACCGCGGCCCTAGCAGCGCTGGACCAGAGATATGGACGTATATGGGATTACGTAATCCAAGAGATAAGGCATATTGATCGCCTACCCCCAGCAACAGACAATCGCTCATTAGACGACCTGTCAATCAAAGTGCAGTCCCTGGTAGGGATGCTGGGAGCGCAACGGGAAAAGGGCATGCACGAGCTATACGCCAACTCTAACGTCGAGAGGATTTTAGAGAAGCTGCCACCCGCAAGACAAGAGCGTTTTAGGCGGCAGAGAGACCACCGTGATCCTAACGGTCCCGAACCATCCCTCCTTGATCTAGCCGACTTCCTGGCGAGAGAAGTCAGCAGCTTACGACTGGATACGTTCGTGCGGAGCACGCCAAGCTCCAGAGAGGGACCCAGGAGAATAAACGATGGAAGAAGATCGGTGACTGTCATGCACCAATCAGAGTCAGTACCGAGCAGTAAGAGCCACAGTACCCCCTCGAGAAAAGAGAAGTGGAAGATGGTGTGCCCCTACTGTGAGAAAGAACACTGGCTGTCACAATGTGACCTGTTCACAAAGATGAATGCAGAAGAAGTGAGTCAATGGATAAAGTCCAACAGGCGCTGTTACCGATGTGCGCGCAGTCACATGGCAGCCGAATGCCGCCTAAAGAAAAGGTGCAGTCGGTGTGACGGAGCCCATCTAGATATACTACACGACAGTAACAGAAGAAGGCCTGCACCTGCACCATCGAGCGGCACCAAGGCAAGTGTCATGTACATTGACCCCGCCAGCAGCAGCGGCGCCCAAGTGCTCTTAAAGGTAGTCCGTGTGACATTGAGCTACCAAGATAAAGTCATGGACACTTACGCCGTCCTTGATGACGGGTCAGAGAAGACCCTTCTGCTCGCGTCCGCTGCGGCCCAGCTGGGACTGCGGGGGAGCGAGAACCAAATGACGATTCGGACAATAAGAAGAGATTTAAAGACGATAAAGGGCGAGAATGTCTCCTTCACTATCGCAGCAAGCGGGCAGCCAGAGCGACGGTATAGGATTACAAATGCTTTCACCAGCCAAGAAATAGGACTATCGCAGTACACCTACCCCATCGCCAAGCTGATGGATAAATATGTGCACCTGCGTCAACTACCTATCCCGCTCATAGACGGCGCCACCCCGACCCTGCTGATAGGCTCCGACCATGCAGAACTCATAGTCCCGATTGACCGGGTCCATACAGGACCCCGAGGCTGTCCTGCAGCAGTCGAGACCCGCCTAGGGTGGACACTACAAGGCCCCCTCGCTAAATCTCTCAACCGAACAGCAGCCACTAGCTGCCTCCACTCCAGAACGACAGAAGAAGACACCACTCTCCTGCAGCATGTCGAGAGGCTATGGACACTAGAGACAATACCCTTTAAGAACGAAAAGAAAGATATTCGTTCTAAAGAAGACATTTACGCCATCAACCTACTCGAGCAAGGGACAAAGAGAGTCACAGTCGGCGGAGTGATGAGATACGCAACTCCACTCCTGAGACGAGAGGGAATGCCCACCTTTCACGCAAAGAAAGACGCCACGGAGCGGTATCTATTGAACACAGAGCGGCGCCTAGCCAAAGACCCCGCTCAAGAGAGTGTGTACCGCGCTGAGATTGAGAAGCTAATCACAGCGGGACACGTGACAAAGATTGACATTAAAGAGGCCGATCAGACGACCGAATCATGGTACGTGCCGCACCACAAGGTCCACCACAACGGCAAGGATCGCATTGTGTTTAACTGCAGCTACCAGATCGGATCCCAAAATCTGAATAAAGAGCTCTTGCCCGGCCCAACACTCGGCCCCTCCCTACTGGGCGTGCTACTGCGCTTCCGCCAGGACAAGGTGGCTATCAGCGGGGATATCAAAGGGATGTTCCTGCAGGTGAGACTAGTGGAGGAGGACAAGCCCCTGCTGCGGTTCCTATGGAGAGAGAGGATCGGAGATGAGAACCCAGCCATCTACCAGTGGGAAGTACTCCCCTTCGGAACCACATGCAGCCCGTGCTGTGCTACATTTGCACTACAGAAACACGTCGCAGAGGACCCAGCAGCAGATGAAGAGGTCCGACACAGTGTGAAGAACAGTTTCTACGTGGACAACTGTTTACAAAGCGTTTCGACTCAAGAAGAAGCCGAGGCTCTCCTAATCAAGCTACGCGCCTCCCTGATCAAAGGCGGCTTTGATCTCAGGCAGTGGGCCAGCAGTGACCCGCACGTATTGCGCAGCCTCTCCCCCGCGGACAAGGCTGCCAGCAGCGAGACCTGGATGGCGACCATCCCAGGAGAAGCCCAAGAAATGACACTAGGACTAGTCTGGCGCTTCAAAACAGACTCACTCCACTATAGACACAAACCCCTGACTCCAGAGCAGGGAAGGTCGACGGCGATACCGACCACCAGACGGAGTGTGTACAGAACACTCGCCAGACAATATGACCCGTTGGGATGTATTCTACCTTACACCACCAGGGCAAAGATGATTGTACGAGCACTATGGGACAAGGACCAGGGCTGGGACGACCCAATACCCGCACACCTTGCCTCCACATGGAGAGAGTGGGAGACGGAGCTCCGCTCACTCCCAGGCGTTAATATACGCCGCAGCTACTTCCCACCCACGGTGAGGCCAGAGACATGCAAGATGGATCTACACGTCTTCAGTGACGCCTCCGAAGTAGCCTATGGATCGGTGGCCTACTTGCGTGCCCAAGAGAAGGGAGGAGAGATACACACGGCTTTCATCCTGGCTCGCTCAAGAATAGCCCCACGAAAGCAACAATCTATCCCGCGTCTAGAGCTCTGCGCAGCCCTAGCAGGAGCGCATCTAGCCACGTTAATCCAACGTGAACTCACCATTCCGGTGCACAGAACAATCTTGTGGTCAGATTCCACGACAGTACTCACATGGATCAAGTCTGATTCATGCAGATACAAAGTCTTCGTGGGAGTCAGAGTCACCGAGATTCAAGAGTTAACAGAAGCAGCGAGCTGGCGGTATGTGGACACCAAACACAACCCAGCTGACGTCATCACCCGGGGAATGTCCCTGGATGACCTCACCCGTCACAACATCTACAGTGACGGACCGGAATTCCTCAAGCTCCCGGAAGAAGAGTGGCCTACGCCCACCCCACGGGAAGCAAGTAAAGAGGAGGCTGAGAACAAGAAACCTATGTTCTGTGGACTGAGCACAGTCGCCTCCACAGACCCCAACATAGATGACTGCATTACCCTACAGAGTGCGCAGCTAAAGACATTCCTGTGGCACCACCCAGAGATTCAGTCTACCACTGACATTTCAGCAGCTGACTACGAAGAAGCAGAACTTCTTCTACTACAACGAGCCCAGAGAGACTCGTTCCCCAATGAGCTAGACTGTCTACAGGGAGGAAAGCCCGTCCCCTCAGACAGCAGACTGCTCCACCTGGCACCCGAGAGTGACGCCCATAATCTCATCAGAGTGGGTGGTCGCCTGCGGAGAGCCCCCGATCTACCGGATGACATTAAGTACCCGATAGTCTTGAACAGCCGACACAAGGTCACAGAGCTGATCATAAAGAAATACGACGAGGATGTACACCACGCAGGAGCCGAGAGAGTCTTCGCGGAGATCAGACGTCGCTATTGGATACTTCAAGGAAGAGAAGCGGTGCGACGCTTCCAGCGAACCTGTCTAGACTGCCGAAAGTGGCGCGCGCAGCCCAGCATACCACGGATGGCTGACTTACCCCCCTGTCGCCTCCGACTCGGCGACAAGCCATTCCACTCCACAGGTATGGACTGTTTTGGCCCGTTGTATATAAAGAGAGGAAGAGGAACCGAGAAGCGGTGGGGTATTGTATTCAAATGCATGAACACCAGAGCGATCCATATCGAACTCCTTCCGACCATGAGCACAGACTCATTCCTTATGGCCTTCCGAAGATTCACATCACGGAAAGGAAAACCGTCTACATTGTTGTCTGATCACGGGACAAACTTCAAAGGCGGAGAAAGAGAGCTGAGAGAGAGCTTCCAAGCTATGGGCCCAGAACTTAAGACCCACCTCGCTCCATCCCAGATTGACTTCCAGTTTAATCCCCCGAACGCACCCCACTTCGGTGGAACCTGGGAACGAGAAGTACGTTCTATAAAGACAGCCCTGTACGCCGTGCTTGGGGCCCAGACTGTGGCGGAGGAAGTCCTAATGACAGTCCTCACGGAGATCGAGGGAGTATTGAACTCCAAGCCCCTCGGCTACGTCTCCAGTGATGTAGCAGATGTCGACCCAGTCACCCCCAACACACTCTTAATGGGGCGGCTGGACCCCGCGCTACCCCAGACAATGTACAGGCCTGAAGAAGCGAACGGCCGAAGAATGTGGAGGTACAGTCAAGTGCTAGCTGACAAGTTTTGGAGCAGCTTCCTACTCCACTACCTACCGTCTCTACAGACCCGCCAGAAGTGGGTAAAAGAGAGAGACAATTTGACAGAAGGAACAGTCGTCATGATTATCGACCAGTCACTACCCAGAGCTATGTGGCCGGCTGGCCGCGTAAGCAAAGTGATCACCGGTGCCGATGGCAAGGTCCGAGCAGCTGAAGTGCTCGTCCAAGGGCGAACTTACACACGACCCGTGGCGAGGCTAATAGAACTGCCCAGACTCCCAGACACTATCGATGATGACCATGACCCCATGACTTTGTGAGTTGACTGACCCTTACAGCGGACCTTGAGTGGTAGACAGTGCGGTTAATCTGTCTCTGCTTAGCTAATTAGGTGGGACTAATTAGGGGGCGGCTGTTGTGAAGGATCAGATTAAACCGAATATATATATTTATTTATGGATATATATTTAATAGTATTTGTATATCGTTTGATATCCCCTGTATATTCCTTGTACAATATGCACTGAATATCCCTTTGGTCTACTAACAGCCCATAATAGTTTCATTCTACCATTGGACGAGAACCTGGCGCCAGCAGCCATGCCCCTTGGTTCAAGTTCAATCGTGCCGACCAACATGTCGTGGCAAGCCCGGTTCCGCGTAGGAATACGTCTGGCGAAATACGAATGGTACTATTTGTTCACAGCGCATATATATATGGCGCAAGTAAAGTAGAACTTTCTTTTAGTCCATTAGTCCTTTACCCTCCAACCTAGTAACAGACGCGAAGCCTCACCCACGACGCACGTGTGGTGCAGTAAGGCCTACTTGGCCTCAGAATAGGCATTGAGACATCGTGTGGATTAATAGTTGAATTGTCATAGTTTGGCACTATACCGTCGAGTTGGACGTATTTCTATTAAGCTAATAATAGTCTATTATGTATGGTGCATCGTTCGGTTAGAGTTATAAAGTGAGCAGTACCCCCATCGTTCCTGACGTTATCTGGAGTCTTAACCAGGCTGGGCAGACCACGTGTGGTGCTTGCATCCGAGGAGCTCCGGGCCAGGACGAGTGGACCTGTACATTGGATTACTTTACCCGGACGACGGCGAGCCTTCCACGGCTTGGATTATCTACATGCTTTGGGTGCTTTGATTATTCCATGGATAACGGCCAACACTGCTGAGTGTTGGAACTACCCCCCGGAGAGGAGTCCAGGTGAGACGGCGCTCTACCCCGAGTGAGGTCGCCTCACGTCTCTTCGTTGTGGACCGGCAGCTACCGTCCACCAGAGGGTCCAGCTGTATTCATCTGCGGACCGAGGTTCTGTGGGCATCGTGTTCAGGACTCTGAATTCTCCCAAGAAATCGTCGGCCAGATGGGATACCGCCAGCGGCTCTTCTAACCCCCCCCCCCTACTGTCTTACAACCAGCGGGACCCCCCCCCCTTAGTGTATCCAGCTATAATCATTTAAGTACCATCGCTATAGTTCCCTAAAGAACCAGGTTGTATATTTGCTCCCTGCGTAACCAGAGATTGGACATTCAATGTTGATTTACCTACGAATACTCATTTGCCTTACAAGTGCATTTCAAATCATAAATGTCATTAAGTGAACGTTGTATATACCCTTTGCTATATAAAATATTCGATTTATACATTTGTGTGGACTTCGTTTCATCAGGTGGGAAAGTGTTCATCATATCTATATCATGTACTGGATGGCCAGAAGTTAAAGTACAAGCGGTAGTGGTTTAATAATCCCATACTGTTGACCTTTGGGAAGTATTTTGACACGTACATGGGTACCTTAGTCGTATAGTGTATTTTGTAGACCAGGCCCATTGCAAGTTGCTGTACTCTGTCGTCTACTCTAAGCCATCCTAGGTTGTCAAAGTGGGCAGGGGTGAGGTGGGTTCTGGGGGTAAGGTCAAGTAGTAGTCTGACCAGTTTGTTTTGTGATGTTTGTAATTTTGTTTTAAGCGCCTTTGAGGTGCTTTGGTACCATGAGGTGCACGCATAGTCGTAGTACCCTTGAATGAGTGCTCCTGCCAGAGTCTTCAGGGCATTCTTGTTTACCAGAGAGGAGATCCGGTACAAGAATCTAGTTCGTTGGTTGACTTTTTTTTATTACATTGGATGCCATTTTGTCACAGGAAAGATTAGCCTCTAGGATGGAACCCGCAGGTAGGTAATTTCATCTTTCCTTGTGACAATATTGTCACCCACTGCAACTGAGAAGCCGTCGGTCTTGCTGAGTTTGTTATTTGAACCGAAGAGAATGGACTCTGTTTTGCCCATGTGTAATGATAGTTTGTTATCAGCGAGCCATATGCAGATTTTGCCTAGTTCCGAGCTGAGGGTTTTTTCAACCTGCAACTTGTTCTTGTCAGAGACCAGCAGGGCTGAGTCGTCCGCAAACAGGAACAAGTTGCAGTCACAGGCTGACGACATGTCATTTGCATAAATTAGGAAGAGTAGCGGTCCTAGTATGCTTCCTTGTGGAACACCACAGCTCACTGTGAGGGGGGGGGGGATAGAGTACCGTTTACCTCTACCATCTGTTCTCTCCCCTCCAGGTAGGATTGCATCCAGCTCACTGATAAGCTATCAAAACCAATTGCTTTTAGCTTGTCAATCAGAATGGAGTGATTGACAGTGTCGAAGGCCTTTTGTAGGTCCAGCATGACCATGCCGCAGTATTTGCCCGCGTCCACCTCTTGTTTGATGTGGTCGTTCAAATAGAGGAGGCATGTGTCAGTGGAGTGGGACGTTCTGAAGCCAGATTGGAATTCGTAGATTAGATTTTTTTCCGCCAGGTACTTTTCGACCTGTTCGAAGACTATTTTCTCCATGACTTTCGAGATGGAGGTAAGAATAGAAACAGGGCGGTAGTTGCCTGGGTCTAATTTGCTGCCCTTTTTGTGCAGAGGGGTCACTCTCGCAATTTTGAAGTCCTTGGGGACGTGTCCCTGTTTTATAGAGAGGTTTATTATGTGAGTGATGACTGGGGTGATGGCGGCTGCTGCGTCTCTGAGGAATTTGGAGGGGATGTTGTCATGGCCAGTGGCCTTGTTAGGTTGGAGGGCGCGCAATTTTTTGAGTACCTCATCGGTTGTTACCATTTCAAGTTTGAAGTCGTCTTTGTGGACCCCTAGGTTTTTGTAGTATGCTTGTAACTGAGGGGTACAATTCCCTGACTGTATTGATAAGTATGGTATCATTAAACCACTACCGCTTTATGTACTTTAATTACTGGCCATACAGTACATGATATATAAATATAATGAACACTTCCCACAATGAACCGGTTCTACACAAAGTTGTCTTTAAGTATTTATTGCAGCAAAAGGTACATAATACTTCTCTATTATACTTTGAATGCGCTTATAAGGCAAAGGAATGTGCGTAGGCAAATCAATAATGAATGTCCATTCTCTGGTTACGCAGGAGGTAATTATACAACCTGAATCTTAGGGAATTATATCTATGGTACACTAGTAATATATAGCGGGAGATACTGGAAGGGTCCCCCCGGTTGTAAGCCAACAGGGTAGAGGATCTGTCGGTAGTAGAGAGTCTGGTCAACGATGACTAAGGAGATCCAAGTACAGGAGACGGTGCAATAGCCTCTTGATCCACAGACGAATACAGCTGTTCTCCGTAGACTGTAGCTCCACAGTGAAGAAAGCTAGCCGGCCTCAGGCTCTCTGAGGCGCAGACTCGACGTGGCTCCTCAGGGTAAATCCCACACGTGTAGGCGTCGGCGATTCTCCGCTCCATAAATCACAGGACCAAAACAAATATAATCCAGCCGCAAAGAGCTATGTAGTCGTCGGGTAGATTAATGCCCTTGACCCTTGTCTTGACGAGGCCCTGGAACCCCGTGCGGAGGGAGGGGGTGTTGCCCTGGTGATCAGCTGCTCCATTATCTGCGCTTGTAATCGGTCGCGCTCGGCTTCGCGCTTGGTGAGAGCGAGGTCGCGCTCTGCTTCTCTTTGGGCACCGGCAGCGGCGCGCTGGGCTTCGGCGCGGTCCCTTACCATATTCTCTTCCGACTGAAGGCGTCTAATCTCTAGACGTATACGATCTTCGTCGCTCCGTTGCTGCGCCTGAAGGCGTTCTCTTTCCATGGAAGAATGTTCGCGCTCACTAAGCGTCTGTGCTTGGAGTCGATCGCGCTCTGTTGAGGCTGCTAGGCTGGCGAGGAATGCCTGTGCCAGCATCTTGTCCGCCTCGCTGGGGGAAGATGCTGGTTGAGGTGATCCGCTCCTGGCAGTACTCGTTGGAGATCTGTTCTCCTGTGGCGAGTCCTGGAGATCCATCTCCGGGGTGCTCTCCTCTTCTTGTAGCGGGTAGAGTTCCATCCCTGGAGGGCTGTCTTTATCCTGGAGCTCTCCGGGGACTACTTCTTCGGTCTTGGCGGGGGGTAAAGTCATGTCGGGTCCCTCCTGGTCCCTACCTTGAGCTTGGTCAGTTACGTTAGAACCCACTAGGGCCTCTATTGGCGGGGTAGCCTGGTTGATAGGGTCGGACATAATTTTACTATCTACTTTTTCCGCGTTTACCGTCTGTAGAAAGCTAGGTAGTATATTGGCAACGTAATCCTCTAAGTACTGAGGTGTCTGCCGTCTACGCTGCGGGTGATCTACTTTTGGAGAACCGTTTTGTGGAGTGTTCATCATAGGCCATGTCAATATTAATACCACTATATTAATATTACACTAGTTACCCTCCGGCTCGAAGGACCAATTGTAACTGAGGGGTACAATTCCCTGACTGTATTGATAAGTATGGTATCATTAAACCACTACCGCTTTATGTACTTTAATTACTGGCCATACAGTACATGATATATAAATATAATGAACACTTCCCACAATGAACCGGTTCTACACAAAGTTGTCTTTAAGTATTTATTGCAGCAAAAGGTACATAATACTTCTCTATTATACTTTGAATGCGCTTATAAGGCAAAGGAATGTGCGTAGGCAAATCAATAATGAATGTCCATTCTCTGGTTACGCAGGAGGTAATTATACAACCTGAATCTTAGGGAATTATATCTATGGTACACTAGTAATATATAGCGGGAGATACTGGAAGGGTCCCCCCGGTTGTAAGCCAGCAGGGTAGAGGATCTGTCGGTAGTAGAGAGTCTGGTCAACGATGACTAAGGAGACTCCAAGTACAGGAGACGGTGCAATAGCCTCTTGATCCACAGACGAATACAGCTGTTCTCCGTAGACTGTAGCTCCACAGTGAAGAAAGCTAGCCGGCCTCAGGCTCTCTGAGGCGCAGACTCGACGTGGCTCCTCAGGGTAAATCCCACACGTGTAGGCGTCTGCGATTCTCCGCTCCATAAATCACAGGACCAAAACAAATATAATCCAGCCGCAAAGGGCTATGTAGTCGTCGGGTAGATTAATCCAGTGTACATGTCCACACGGTTCTCGTCTAGGTCTCCTCGGGTGAAAGCGCCATGAAAGCAGCCCAGCCTGGATAAGCACTCTAGCTGATACGAGGAAGCGTTGGTGATGCTGGTCACTGTAGAACTTTAGCCGCACGATACACTATACACAAATAGACTATTACTGACTTAATAGAAATATGTCGCACTCGACGGTATAGCGCCAAACTCTGACAATTCAGTTATTAATTCGCACGCGGTCTCAATGCTCTATTTGGGGCCAAACAGGCCATACTTCACCGCACGTTGTATCGTGGGTGAGGCTTCAACTTATTGGGTAACTCTGACTTCTGACTAAGTGCTTCTGTATTCACCTGCGCCATATTTATATGCACGGGGAATAAACGAGTGCCAACCTCATCTCTGTCTCGTAGTCCTGGGCAAGGCCGGGCATGCACAGACATGTCTTGACGGTGACTTTGAACCTGACTCCGGAGGCATGGCTCTGGCGCCTGTGGACCGCTGTCCAATAGGAGAATGAAATATTATGGTCTGGGCTAAAGGGATATTCCGTGTATATGTACAAGGAATATACAAGGGATATCAAACGATATACAAATACTATGCAATATATACCAATAAATAAATATATATATTCGGTTTAATCTGATCCTTTGTAACAGCCGCCCCCTAATTAGTCCCACCTAATTAGCTAAGCAGAGACAGATTAACCGCACTGTCCACTACTCAATGTCTGTTGTGAGGGGTCGGGCAGTTCACAAAGTCATGGGTCATAGTCGTCATCGATAGTATCGGGGAGCCTTGGCAGTTCTATTAGCCTCGCCACGGGTCGGGTGTAGATCCGTCCTTGGACGAGCACTTCGGCTGCTCGGACCTTTCCGTCGGCACCGGTGATCACTTTGCTTACGCGGCCAGCCGGCCACATAGCTCGGGGTAGTGACTGGTCGATAATCATGACGACTGTTCCTTCTGTCAAATTGTCTCTCTCTTTCACCCATTTCTGGCGGGTCTGTAGAGACGGTAGATAGTGGAGTAGGAAGCTGTTCCAAAACTTGTCAGCCAATACTTGACTGTACCTCCACATTCTTCGGCCGTTCGCTTCTTCAGGCCTGTACATTGTCTGTGGTAGCGCGGGGTCCAGCCGCCCCATCAAGAGTGTGTTGGGGGTGACTGGGTCGACATCTGCTACATCACTTGAGACGTAACCGAGGGGCTTTGAGTTCAATACTCCCTCGATCTCCGTGAGGACTGTCATTAAGACTTCTTCCGCTACGGTCTGGGCCCCAAGCACGGCGTACAGGGCTGTCTTTATTGAACGTACTTCTCGTTCCCAAGTTCCACCGAAGTGAGGTGCGTTCGGGGGATTAAACTGGAAGTCAATCTGGTATGGAGCGAGGTGGGTCTTAAGTTCTGGGCCCATAGCTTGGAAGCTCTCTCTCAGCTCTCTTTCTCCGCCTTTGAAGTTTGTCCCGTGATCAGACAACAATATAGACGGTTTGCCTTTCCGCGATGTGAATCTTCGGAAGGCCATAAGGAATGAGTCTGTGCTCATGGTTGGAAGGAGTTCTATATGCATCGCTCGGGTGGTCATGCATTTGAATACAATACCCCACCGCTTCTCGGTGCCTCTTCCTTTCTTTATATACAGCGGGCCGAAACAGTCCATACCGGTGGAGTGAAAGGGCTTGTCGCCGAGTCGGAGGCGACAGGGAGGTAGGTCAGCCATCCGGGGTATACTGGGCTGCGCTCGCCACTTACGACAGTCTAGACAGGTTCGCTGGAAGCGCCGCACTGCTTCTCTCCCTTGCAGTATCCAATAACGACGTCTGATCTCCGCGAAGACTCTCTCTGCCCCGGCGTGATGCACATCCTCGTCGTATTTCTTTATGATCAGCTCTGTGACCTTGTGTCGGCTGTTTAAGACTATCGGGTACTTGACGTCATCCGGTAAGTCTGGGGCTCTCCGCAGACGACCACCCACTCTGATGAGACCATGGGCGTCGCTCTCGGGGGCTAGGTGGAGCAGTCTGCTCTCTGATGGGACGGGCTTTGCTCCCTGTAGACAGTCTAGCTCATCGGGGAACGAGTCTCTCTGGGCTCGTTGTAGTAGAAGAAGTTCCGCTTCTTCGTAGTCAGCTGCAGTAATGTCAGTAGTGAGCTGAACCTCTGGGTGGTGCCACAGGAATGTCTTTAGCTGCGCACTCTCTAGGGTGAGGCAATTGTCTATGTCGGGGTCTGTGGAGACGAGTGTGTTCAATCCACAGAACATAGATTTCTTGTTTTCGGCCTCCTCTTTACTCGCTTCCCGTGGGGTGGGTGTAGGCCACTCTTCTTCCGGGAGCTTGAGGAACTCTGGCCCGTCACTGTATAGGTTGTGACGGGTGAGGTCATCCAGGGACATTCCCCGGGTGATGACGTCAGCTGGGTTGTGTTTTGTGTCCACATACCTCCAGCTTGCTACTTCTGTTAAATCTTGAATCTCTGTGACTCTGACTCCCACGAAGACCTTGTATCTGCACGAATCAGACCGGATCCATGTGAGTACTGTCGTGGAGTCTGACCACAAGATTGTTCTTTGCACCGGAATGGTGAGTTCACGTTGGATTAACGTGGCGAGTTGCGCTCCTGCTAGGGCTGCGCAGAGCTCTAGACGCGGGATAGATTGTTGCTTTCGTGGGGCTATTCTTGAGCGAGCCAGGATGAAAGCAGTATGTATTTCTCCTCCCTCCTCTCGGGCACGCAAGTAGGCCACCGAACCGTAGGCTACTTCGGAGGCGTCGCTGAAGACGTGCAGGTCCATCTGGCACGTCTCCGACCTCACTGTGGGTGGGAAGTAGCTGCGGCGTATGTTGACACCTGGGAGTGAGCTGAGTTCCGTCTCCCACTCTCTCCATGTGGATGCAAGGTGTTCGGGTATGGGGTCGTCCCAGCCCTGGTCCTTGTCCCATAACGCTCTTACAATCATCTTTGCCCTGGTGGTGTAAGGTAGAATACATCCCAACGGGTCATATTGTCTGGCGAGTGTTCTGTATACACTCCGTCTGGTGGTCGGTAGTGCAGTCGACCTTCCCTGCTCCTTGGTCAGGGGTGTGTGTTTATAATGGAGCGAGTCTGTTTTGAAGCGCCAGACTAGTCCTAATGTCATTTCTTGGGCTTCTCCTGGGATGGTCGCCATCCAGGTCTCGCTGCTTGCTGCCTTGTCCTCGGGGGAGAGGCTGCGCAATACTTGCGGGTCGCTGCTGGCCCACTGCCTGAGATCAAAGCCGCCTTTGATCCGGGAGGCGCGGAGCTTGAGTAGAAGGGCCTCGGCTTCTTCTGGCGTCGAGACGCTTTGCAGACAGTTGTCCACGTAGAAACTATTTCCTACACTTTGTCGGACCTCTTCATCAGCTGCTGGGTCCTCTGCGACGTGCTTTTGCAGTGCAAACGTAGCACAGCATGGGCTGCATGTGGTTCCGAAAGGGAGGACTTCCCATTGATAGATGGCTGGTTGCTCATCCCCGATCCTCTCTCTCCATAGGAACCGCAGCAGGGGCTTGTCCTCCTCCACTAGTCTCACCTGCAGGAACATCCCTTTGATGTCGCCGCTGATGGCCACCTTGTCTTGGCGGAAACGTAGGAACACGCCTAGTAGAGAGGGGCCGAGTGTTGGGCCGGGCAAGAGCTCTTTATTCAGATTTTGTGATCCGATCTGGTAGCTGCAGTTGAACAATACGATCCTTGCCGTTGTGGTGGACTTTGTGGTGCGGCACTTACCATGATTCGGTCATCTGATCGGCCTCTTTAATGTCAATTTTCTTTATGTGTCCCGCTGTGATTAGCTTGTTAATCTCAGCGCGGTACACAGTCTCTTGAGCGTGGTCTCTGGCTAGGCGCCGCTCTGTGTTCAATAGATACCGCTCCGTCGCTTCTTTTGGGGCGTGGAAGGTAGGCATACCTTCTCGCCTCAGGAGTGGAGTTGCGTATCTCCTCACTCCGTTGACTTTGACTCTCTGTCCCTTGCTCGAGGAGGGCTATAGCGTAAATGTCTTCCTTGGAACGAATGTCTTTCTTTTCGTTCTTAAAGGGCATTGTCTCTAGTGTCCATAGCCTCTCGACATGCTGTAGGAGGGTGGTGTCTTCTTCTGTCACTCTGGAGTGGAGGCAGTTAGTGGCTGCTGTTCGGTTAAGAGACTTAGCGAGGGGGCCTTGTAATGTCCATCCTAGGCGGGTCTCGACTGCTGCAGGACAGCCTCTGGGCCCTGTGTGGACCCGGTCTATCGGGACGATGAGGTCTGCATGGTCGGAGCCTATCAGCAGGGTCGGGGTGGCACCGTCTATGAGCGGTATAGGTAGTTGACGCAGGTGCACATATTTATCCATCAGCTTGGCGATGGGGTAGGTGTACTGCGACAGGCCTATTTCTTGGCTGGTGAAAGCATTAGTAATCCTATACCGTCTCTCTGGCTGCCCGCTTGCTGCGATAGTGAAGGAGACATTCTCGCCCTTTATCGTCTTTAGATCTCTTCTTATTGTCCGAATCGTCATCTGGTTTTCGCTCCCCCGCAGCCCCAGCTGGGCCGCAGCGGACGCGAGGAGAAGGGTCTTCTCTGACCCGTCGTCAAGGACGGCGTAAGTGTCCATGACCTTATCTTGGTAACTCAGTGTTACGCGGACCACCTTTAAGAGCACCCGGGCGCCCCCGCTGCTGGCGGGGTCAATGTACATAACACTTGCCTTTGTGCTGCTTGAGGGTGCAGGCTTTCTTCTGTTACTGTCGTGTAGGACATCTAGGTGGGCTCCGTCACACCGATTACACCTCTTCTTTAAGCGGCAATCGGCTGCCATGTGACTGCGCGCACATCGGTAACAGCGTCGGTTGGACTTTATCCATTGACTCACCTCGTCGGCGGTCATCTTCTTGAACGTGTCACATTGTGACAACCAGTGTTCCTTTTCGCAGTACGGGCACACCATCTTCCACTTCTCTTTCATCGAGGGGGTACTGTGGTTCTTGCTGCTCGGTACTGATTCTGATTGGTGCATGACGGTCACCAATCTTCGGCCATCGTTTGCTCTCCTAGGTCCCTCTCTGGAGCTTGGGGTGCTCCGCATGAACGTATCCAACCGTAGGCTGTTGACTTCTCTCGCCAGGAAGTCGGCTAGGTCTAGGAGGGATGGCTCGGGACCGTTAGGATCACGGTGGTCTCTTTGCCGCCTGAAGCGCTCTTGTCGGGCGGGCGGAAGCTTCTCTAAAATCCTCTCGACATTAGAGTTTGCGTACAGTTCGTGCATACCCTTTTCTCTTTGCGCCCCCAGCATCCCTACCAGGGATTGTACCTTGATAGACAGGTCATCTAGTGAGCGATTGTCTGTGGCTGGGGGTAGGCGGTCAATATGCCTTATCTCTTGTATTACGTAGTCCCATATGCGTCCATATCTTTGGTCGAGTGCTGCTAGAGCCGCTGTGTATGGGGTAGTAGAGGTGGCATAGGCCAGCGCTATATTGTGCGCTCGGGGCACCTTGAGGTGCTTCAGTAGGATAGCATACTTGTACAGTTCATCAGCTACATCGGACATCATTGTCTCTAAGCACATTCGTAGCTCCGTGTACTGTGCTCTGTTCTCGTGGGTGAAGTCCGGAAACGTCGGTGTGCCAATGTATGATGCCATGGATGGCTGGCACATCGGTGAGCGTTGGAAGAGAGGCCTCCTAGGCGAGTCTCCTCTTACGCCTCTTGGTGGGCTGGTACCTGCTGGGTACCATGGCCCGCGTATCCAGGTGCTGTCCCTCGGGGCTGGTCGTGCGTCAAGCTCACCCGTGAATTGAGTCGGGGGTCTGTAGCGCAGAGCCGCGGGGGTAGAGCCTGGGCTGTACTGGACCTCCTGGTCCTGTGGAGTACTGTGCTGCTGTCGGGCTTGACTCTCCTCCTCTCCCTCTTCTTCTTCCTCTGGCAGGTCCTCTAGATCCTGTAGTCGTCTATTTAGCCTCTCCGCGGTGTAGACCGTTTCTTCCTTGTAGCTGGGTCTCGCGTGGACCGGTCGGGGAAGGAGTTCGGAGGGGGGTATAGGCTCTCTCTGGTGGTCGGGCTCAGGGTCGCTTGATCGGGTAGGGGAGGGTGCCCTTGACCCTTGTCTTGACGAGGCCCTGGAACCCCGTGCGGAGGGAGGGGGTGTTGCCCTGGTGATCAGCTGCTCCATTATCTGCGCTTGTAATCGGTCGCGCTCGGCTTCGCGCTTGGTGAGAGCGAGGTCGCGCTCTGCTTCTCTTTGGGCACCGGCAGCGGCGCGCTGGGCTTCGGCGCGGTCCCTTACCATATTCTCTTCCGACTGAAGGCGTCTAATCTCTAGACGTATACGATCTTCGTCGCTCCGTTGCTGTGCCTGAAGGCGTTCTCTTTCCATGGAAGAATGTTCGCGCTCACTAAGCGTCTGTGCTTGGAGTCGATCGCGCTCTGTTGAGGCTGCTAGGCTGGCGAGGAATGCCTGTGCCAGCATCTTGTCCGCCTCGCTGGGGGAAGATGCTGGTTGAGGTGATCCGCTCCTGGCAGTACTCGTTGGAGATCTGTTCTCCTGTGGCGAGTCCTGGAGATCCATCTCCGGGGTGCTCTCCTCTTCTTGTAGCGGGTAGAGTTCCATCCCTGGAGGGCTGTCTTTATCCTGGAGCTCTCCGGGGACTACTTCTTCGGTCTTGGCGGGGGGTAAAGTCATGTCGGGTCCCTCCTGGTCCCTACCGTGAGCTTGGTCAGTTACGTTAGAACCCACTAGGGCCTCTATTGGCGGGGTAGCCTGGTTGATAGGGTCGGACATAATTTTACTATCTACTTTTTCCGCGTTTACCGTCTGTAGAAAGCTAGGTAGTATATTGGCAACGTAATCCTCTAAGTACTGAGGTGTCTGCCGTCTACGCTGCGGGCGATCTACTTTTGGAGAACCGTTTTGTGGAGTGTTCATCATAGGCCATGTCAATATTAATACCACTATATTAATATTACACTAGTTACCCTCCGGCTCGAAGGACCAATTGTAACTGAGGGGTACAATTCCCTGACTGTATTGATAAGTATGGTATCATTAAACCACTACCGCTTTATGTACTTTAATTACTGGTGTTGGGGAAAATGTGTATGAGGTGGACTAGTTTAATATAGGTCAACTAGCAGTGCTGAAAGACGGTCTGGCTGACGTTCTTAAAACAATTTGGAACAGATGGACATTTCAGTACGGCATGTTGTGTGCTGGTAATCTCGTACATTGTATGCTTTCATATCTTGTTCTTTTCTCTCTTTCACACAGGCACAATACACACATACAATACACATACGTCTGTACGCAGACGCACACACACACAGACACAGGCACAGCACACACACACAGACACACGGACATGCACACCGACACACACACACACACACACATTCCCTGTGACACATGCGTCTGTGCGCAGACGCACACACACACAGACACACACACACATGCACACACACACACACACACACACGCACACACACATCTCACTCTCTACATCATATCGTGTGTGGACATCATATCTTGTTTATCTCTCTTCATGTTCTCTCTCCGATGTTAAATCTACGTATCATCTTAATGTACGTCATGTCAGATCTGACATGATATGATACGTCATCATATCTGTCATGGGGGGGCAGGACTGAGAGGGGATTTAGGGGACAGGCAAAGGGATTGGGGACAGAGTGTTTTTTGTTCAAGCTGTGGTGATCCTCTGCTCGACCCATAGCTCTTGCTGTTAAGAACTTATTTTCTTAAATAAATTACCTATTTGTTACAATTGGAAATATCGTCTCCTGCTGTGTTAAACAACCTTCAGCCACAACACTGGCCATACAGTACATGATATATAAATATAATGAACACTTCCCACAATGAACCGGTTCTACACAAAGTTGTCTTTAAGTATTTATTGCAGCAAAAGGTACATAATACTTCTCTATTATACTTTGAATGCGCTTATAAGGCAAAGGAATGTGCGTAGGCAAATCAATAATGAATGTCCATTCTCTGGTTACGCAGGAGGTAATTATACAACCTGAATCTTAGGGAATTATATCTATGGTACACTAGTAATATATAGCGGGAGATACTGGAAGGGTCCCCCCGGTTGTAAGCCAGCAGGGTAGAGGATCTGTCGGTAGTAGAGAGTCTGGTCAACGATGACTCAGGAGACTCCAAGTACAGGAGACGGTGCAATAGCCTCTTGATCCACAGACGAATACAGCTGTTCTCCGTAGACTGTAGCTCCACAGTGAAGAAAGCTAGCCGGCCTCAGGCTCTCTGAGGCGCAGACTCGACGTGGCTCCTCAGGGTAAATCCCACACGTGTAGGCGTCGGCGATTCTCCGCTCCATAAATCACAGGACCAAAACAAATATAATCCAGCCGCAAAGGGCTATGTAGTCGTCGGGTAGATTAATCCAGTGTACATGTCCACACGGTTCTCGTCTAGGTCTCCTCGGGTGAAAGCGCCATGAAAGCAGCCCAGCCTGGATAAGCACTCTAGCTGATACGAGGAAGCGTTGGTGATGCTGGTCACTGTAGAACTTTAGCCGCACGATACACTATACACAAATAGACTATTACTGACTTAATAGAAATATGTCGCACTCGACGGTATAGCGCCAAACTCTGACAATTCAGTTATTAATTCGCACGCGGTCTCAATGCTCTATTTGGGGCCAAACAGGCCATACTTCACCGCACGTTGTATCGTGGGTGAGGCTTCAACTTATTGGGTAACTCTGACTTCTGACTAAGTGCTTCTGTATTCACCTGCGCCATATTTATATGCACGGGGAATAAACTAGTGCCAACCTCATCTCTGTCTCGTAGTCCTGGGCAAGGCCGGGCATGCACAGACATGTCTTGACGGTGACTTTGAACCTGACTCCGGAGGCATGGGTCTGGCGCCTGTGGACCGCTGTCCAATAGGAGAATGAAATATTATGGTCTGGGCTAAAGGGATATTCCGTGTATATGTACAAGGAATATACAAGGGATATCAAACGATATACAAATACTATGCAATATATACCAATAAATAAATATATATATTCGGTTTAATCTGATCCTTTGTAACAATGCTACTATGTGTTCTACCCCATAATGCCCTGAGTGGGAGGGTAGTTTGTTTACCAGTGTTGTGGCTATGTTTGTGAAGAAGATGTTTAAGTAATTGGCTACATCCAGCTTGTCTGTGATGAGCGTGTTGTCCGTCTTTATGTTTATGTTTGAGAATCTGGTTTTAAGTTTTTTACTGCAGCCTAGTTGGTTATTGAGTAATTTCCAAAGTTCGCAGGGTTTGTTTTTGTTTTCCTCAGTTTTGTCGTTGATGAAATTTCTTTTTGCACAGCACGATTTTTAACCCTGGTGGTTCTTATGGGTGCCATGTTGTTGAGTAGTGCTGTGAATTTTGTTTTGAATCCAAGCCATGTTTCTTCAACCTGTGTACCACTGAGTTCATCTGACCAGTCCAAGCTCCCCAGTTCTAGGTTAAAAGCCTCTCTAGAGTAAGTTGAGGTCTCTAGATGTGACTGTTTTGTGACAGCCGGCCTTCTGTTTTAGCTTTTTGCGGGTACAGAAAATCATATAATGATCACTTAACCCACATGCTATCACCCCTTTATTGGAGATCATGGACTTGTCAGAGGTCAAAATGAGGTCAATGGTGGTTTGTGTCGAATCACATACCCTTGTGGGTTGGGTGATTAGCTGGCTGAAACTGTGCAGATCAGAAAATCTACTGAAGGCCTTGAAGACGGGTGCTGCTTTACGCACACTGTAAACCCGCATGTTCAAAATAATCAATTAGTTTGAGTAGGGTATACTCAATATTCTATGAAAGTTCTACTAACTTGAATGTCTTGAGTTCGTGTGACGTGTTCTTATGTTTTGAGTAAATAAAACTCATAGTTTTTGATTGACTTGGAACTATTCACTTATTAAGTAAGTATAATGTAAAAGCATAACTTAAGTACAACTTAAGATAATTAAGTAGATACAGACTGTAAACCGCATTATGTTTTGAGTAAATAAAACTCATAGTTTTTGATTGACTTGGAATTATTCACTTATTAAGTAAGTATAATGTAAAAGCATAACTTAAGTACAACTTAAGATAATTAAGTAGATACAGACTGTAAACCGCATTATGTTTTGAGTAAATAAAACTCATAGTTTTTGATTGACTTGGAACTATTCACTTATTAAGTAAGTATAATGTAAAAGCATAACTTAAGTACAACTTAAGATAATTAAGTAGATACAGACTGTAAACCGCATTATGTTTTGAGTAAATAAAACTCATAGTTTTTGATTGACTTGGAATTATTCACTTATTAAGTAAGTATAATGTAAAAGCATAACTTAAGTACAACTTAAGATAATTAAGTAGATACAGACTGTAAACCGCATTATGTTTTGAGTAAATAAAACTCGTAGTTTTTGATTGACTTGGAACTATTCACTTATTAAGTAAGTATAATGTAAAAGCATAACTTAAGTACAACTTAAGATAATTAAGTAGATACAGACTGTAAACCGCATTATGTTTTGAGTAAATAAAACTCATCGTTTTTGATTGACTTGGAACTATTCACTTATTAAGTAAGTATAATGTAAAAGCATAACTTAAGTACAACTTAAGATAATTAAGTAGATACAGACTGTAAACCGCATTATGTTTTGAGTAAATAAAACTCATAGTTTTTGATTGACTTGGAACTATTCACTTATTAAGTAAGTATAATGTAAAAGCATAACTTAAGTACAACTTAAGATAATTAAGTAGATACAGACTGTAAACTGCATTATGTTTTGAGTAAATAAAACTCATAGTTTTTGATTGACTTGGAATTATTCACTTATTAAGTAAGTATAATGTAAAAGCATAACTTAAGTACAACTTAAGATAATTAAGTAGATACAGACTGTAAACCGCATTATGTTTTGAGTAAATAAAACTCATAGTTTTTGATTGACTTGGAACTATTCACTTATTAAGTAAGTATAATGTAATGCATAACTTAAGTACAACTTTATTAACAGATTGCAGAATGGGTATAGAGGTGTGATAGGTGTGCGAGGTGTGATAGGTGGGATTGGTGGGATTGGTGTGAGAGGTGTGATAGGTGTGAGAGGTGTGAGAGGTGTGAGAGGTGTGATAGGTGTGATAGGTGTGAGAGGTGTGATAGGTGTGAGAGGTGTGATAGGTGTGATAGGTGTGATAGGTGTGAGAGGTGTGATAGGTGTGAGAGGAGTGATAGGTGTGAGAGGTGTGAGAGGTGTGATAGGTGTGATAGGTGTGATAGGTGTGAGAGGTGTGATAGGTGTGAGAGGTGTGATAGGTGTGAGAGGTGTGATAGGTGTGAGAGGAGTGATAGGTGTGAGAGGTGTGATAGGTGTGAGAGGTGTGATAGGTGTGATAGGTGTGAGAGGTGTGATAGGTGTGATAGGTAGGATCGGTGTGAGAGGTGTGAGAGGTGTGAGAGGTGTGATAGGTGTGAGAGGTGTGATAGGTG